>NW_006922083.1:1549453-1660376 GCF_000298275.1 Orycteropus afer afer | reverse complement strand
GGATTTGAACTGCCAGCCTTCTGGTTAGCAGTCAAGTGCCTTAGCCACTATGCTACCAGAGCTCCCATAGGGATGGGCAAATTAGAAATTGGCTATCTAAGATGGGGGAGATAAAGGCTTGAAGTGGCTGGCTAACATGCTTTCATAGGTGTGGTTATTCTTAAATTGATGGTGAAGGGGATGTTAATATTTGAAGTATAGTTATCCACCTGGTGCAGTTCTGTTGGAGTAGCACCAAACAATCTTCTGGGAAGTTCACTCTCTCAGGTGTATAGAATTCTAATGTTGGGATTGGTTAGCTTTGCCACTCTGGCAGGCTTAAAATGAGTCCTCCAAGAGGGAGAACGGAGTTTCTCGGACTGCCAGCTGAGAAAGATGTACTGCTAAGAGAGAACTGAGAGGACACACTGCTGAGAGAGAGACCTGAGAGAGACAAGCACTGCTGATAGAGATGTGGTACTGACAGAGACTGCTGGCTGAAAGACAGCTGGCTGAGAGAGACTGAGTGTGTTCCTGAACTTGAATTATAGCCTGTTACTTCCCTGATAAACCCTATAATGTGTGAGTTCTGTGTGGCCACTGCAGTGAATTATCAAACCTAACAGAGAGGTGGTGGGTGCTGCAGGAGGAATGGTTGGTGTCAAGGTTACTAAGAGGGCTGGAGCATGGTGGCATGTCTGGCCTCATAGGAGCAGGCATTGGGGTGCTGATAGTGATTTTGTCCTCCTCTTGTGTAGTTAGAGGAGATCAGAAGATACCACTTCTTTGACCCTTTTGCAGATACATGGGTGCTTCCTGGCATTGAAGCACTGGGAACCTAAAAGCAAAACATGAGGCATAATCTCTACCCCCACAAGTTCAGTTCCTAGGGTAAACATGGCATAGGTATTCAGGAAATGCTTTTTGAACTGCACTGTGTCTGGTACCTGCTTTAGATTAACAAGTATATCCAGATTGCCAAAAGACACTAACTGAACCCAACCCCTTAAAAACCTAAAAACCCACTGCCATTGAGTGAATTCCAATTGACAGTGACCCTATAGGATAGAATAGAATTGCTCCATAGGGTTTCCAAGACTAACTATTTACTGCCACAGACTAAGTAATCTTTCTTCTCCTGTGTTGCTGGTGGGTTTGAACTCCTGACCTTTTAGTTAGCAGTCCAATGCTTTAACCGCAGAGCCCCTTAAACCCATGCGGTTAGAAGCTTTTAATGTCTTTGTATTCTAGTTTGACCCACAGGTTAACACCTTGGACAAAGGAGGTTAGGGCCTTTGAGTTAGAGTTGATGTGACAACCCCATTGCATGCTGTGTCCTCAGCCTCTTTCTCTGTGTCAGATTCCTTTATTCTTTCTTTGGAACATTCATGACAATTTCAGATGTTTGTACCTTTCTGTCTAAAATATAAGGTACTGAGGACAGGGATGGCATTTCTCTTTTCTCTCGTTGTAAACACATTGGCATTGTACCTGGCCCAAGGAAGGAAGGAGGTGAGGAATAATGAACGGACTGACCTGCCTATGTGAGAATCCGGGGATTTGAGGTTCTCCCAACCAGCATTTGGGCAAGGTTAGAGCCCACCATGGCTTGACAGTGAGTATTCAGGCAGCATTTCTACTTTCAGGAATTTTTGTTCTGTGCAGATATAAAGATAATGGCAAAGCAGAAGCTGCTGGGTATTTTTTTAATTATCTTCTCTATTCCACAGGAAGTTTTTAACTGAAATTAGATAGAAAGAAATAATGTTAGCTTTATCCCATTGAGAAGGTTCTGGTGGCACAGTGGCTAAGGCATTCAACTGCTAACCAAAAGGTCTGTGGTTCAAACTTGCCAACTGCTCTGTGAGATAAAGATGAGACAGTCTGCTACCATAAGGATTTACAGCCTTGAAAACCCTAAGGAGCAGTTTCCCTCTGTTCTATAGGGTCACTATTGGCAGTGGCATTTTTTTGTTTGTTTGTTTATCCCTTTGAGGAAAACTGAACAGGTCTGTATCATTTTAAATAACCATGACATATGAAAATTGGGATTTTACCTAAAATAAATTACAGAATGATTATTCCATTTATAGAAATGGGATACTTTTCAATAGCCCTGGGACATTATTTTAAATGATTGGATTTCTAAAATCAATGGCATTTATGTAAACATTTTATGTAAACTTTTCAGGATCAAATTCATTGTAAGAAGCAAAGGTATTAGAAAATTTTCAAAAGGTTGGTGGACATGATCATTTCTTTAAAAGTGGGTTGAAATTCCTGAGAGAATTGAAATGAATATTATTAAACCTCTTAGTGAGATGGTGGTAGTGGTGGTGGTGGTGGCAGTAATGATGTATTGTATTGCTCAGAGAAGAGTGTGGCTGTCTGGCCTTGGCTGAAGTTGTACATATATAGACAGTGTTGTACTGTGTAGAGAATGGAGGCTGGTAGCTACTTATGAGAAATAACAGTTCTATAACTTCATTAGTTTTTTCAAATTAGTATCATAGACAGCTCCCACTTTTCACCACTATGCTTTCTGGAAATAGAATCATAAAGCAGAGAATTGTTAAGTGCCTCCCATATTCCTTCAGGAGTAATATGTTAATTGAGACTGTGTCTCTGACCATATATTTGAGAAAATATAAATCATAACTACGACCAACCCTATGTCAGAGGCAAAGATGGAGTATCCATATCCTTTTACAGTTATTTAAAATAGTAAAATTATATACTTTTCTGTAAAAGGGGCATAAATGTATTATATACATTGATTTTATATGCACCCTAAAGAATATGTTCAGCAAATAAAAAGTTCAGCTAAACTATTTCATAAATTTTAGCAGCACTAGCTATAATATAAATTCATTAAATATTTAATTTCTAATAATTTGGTTCTTGCTATTAAAGAGGCGCTTTGGGGATGATTTCTATGCCCTAGTTCTGTCCAAGGTAGTTTAAATGAACACTTTTCTTCTGATAAACATCTCTGTGACAGATCAGGCTGTTAATATCCTTCCCCTCCTTGGATGAAACTTTGATAAGTTACTTGACCTCTTGGAAATGAAAGAATCTCGGTTTCTTAAAGTTTTAAAATGAGGAGGCTGAACTAGATGGTCTTCAAGGTTCCTGACCTTGAGTTTTGTGATTGAGTGACTTAAACTTACAGGTTGGTCTAAGGATGCAAAAACACTTAATGATTAGATATTGATGATGATGGAGATGAGGTTCCTTCCCTATGTTACCAATGTCTATGTCACCCTTATTTATCCATAGGCTAATCAGGGCTGCTGGGAATGCTCAGCATTATTCCTAATTAAGGCCAACAAGAAAAAGTGTCACTTCTTGGGTTGGATACTGGGTTGATATTTTCTCATCATCTACCTCTTAGCTTTCTCAAAGGTACTTGAAAATAATTTTGCTCCATACAAATATGTTTTAGTGCATCTTAATTGAACATGGGGGTGTGGAGAGAAAACCTCTATGTTGAAAAATGAGCCAATTACTCATATTTATAGTAGACTTAAGGACTTACTAACATTACATGAAACTCACATACTTAGATGTTGGATTTTTTATTTTACTATTTTTCCCCAAACTTGTGATTTTTCTGGGCATTTTTAGTAGATCAGTGAGCAACCAGAATTTTTCTTGTAATAATGTTGTCTTTCATTATTACAGTGTTTCAAGGATTTCATTTATCCTTTTCTTCCTTCTTTCGCCAAGCAGATTGATTGAGTACATACTGGCCAGGTAGTATTTTAGACTCTCTGAACAGATTAGAAAAATAGGTGAAGACCCTGTTTTAATGGTATCTGCACTCTACTAGGAGGGGAGGCTGAAAACCAGCAAATAAGTATATATGAAATGTCAAGTGATTAGTGAGTGCTATGATGAAAATATAAGGAGAGCTGGCACAATGGTTAAGTGCTCAGCTACTAACCTAACTATCAGAGGTTTGAACCCATTATTGGCTCCACAGGAGAAAAAAGAACTGGTGATTTGCTCTCATAAGATTTCAGCCTAGGAAACCCTTGGGGCAGCTGTACTCTGCCATGTAGGGTGACTGTAAGTTGAAAATGACTCAGTGGCACAGAACAGCAGCAACATGATGAAAAAATAAAACAATACAGAGGATAGAGAATATGAAGTTGGAGGAATTGATATTTTATATAAGATGGTTAGGGAAGGCAGGCATTTCTTAGTTAATATTTGAGCAGGAGACTAAAATAGGTAAAGAAGCAAGCCATGTGTCTATCTGACAAAAAAGTGTTCCAGACAAAGGAAGCAAAAACTTAAAGATCCTGTTGTGGGGATGGGGGGAAAAGGTGCCTAGTTGTTGTTGTTATGTATCGTCGAGTTGGACCCAACTCATAACAACCCCTCCTTAGGTTTCTGAGGCAGTATCACCATGGAAGTAGATTGCCCAACTTTCCTTCCGAGAAGTGGCTGGTGCGTTTGAACCGCCAGCCTTCTGATTAGCAGTCAAGTGCCATAGGACTATGCTACCAGAGCCCCTGAAGCTGCCTAGTGCATTCCAGAAACTGTGCAAGGAAGCCATTGTGGCTGGAGCAGGATGGACAAGGTGAGAGCTCTATAAATGAGGAGGAGAGGTGATGAGCTGGAGGGCTGTGGGTCAAATCCTGAGGACGTTGAGGCCATGGTGAGGATGGGGGATTTCACTCTGAGTCAGATGGCATCCACTGGAGAATTTTAATCAGAGAAGTAATATGATCTGATTTAAGTTCTTCCAGGATCATTCTGGACTATACCCATCTGTCCACAGTGGAGCCAGAATCATTAGTTTCTTTGGTTGAATGGAATCCTTTAGATTCGATCCATTAAGAGGCAGAATTTTTGGAAAAATAGGTGGTACAGAAAAATTTACACTGTCATTGAGTAGGATATTCCTTGATCAAATTTCTGCATCGCAGGAGAAAAATAGAAAGGTACCCTTGATGCACCTGATCAATGAACTTATATTGAATTTAAGGTAAATTGGTGAATCTGCTACACCTGTTCCTCCTCCCTCCTCCAGGTATCAGGAAAGGCCTTTGACTATTTTTATGTAAATAGTCAGGTGGCTTCGAGTTCTGCAGGTCCTTCCTGTAGACTGCTTCCTCTTAGTTAGGTTTTGGATACAAGGAATTTCTGCTTTGCATGTTACTTTTGGTTCTTGTTCTACAACACTGCCATTTAATTTACTTCTCCTCCTTACCAGGAGTAAGGCACCATGTGGGTGGCAGCAGGCAAGAGCTTCCCAAATCTCAAAGGATGCCTTGAAGACAGAGACAGCAAGGCCAGGCTGGGAAATCTCTCATTTCAGAGAGTGTGTGCCAAGGACGCTACTGATTTCCCCAAATTTTCATTTTCTTTAACATTGAGTTACTGTGTTTTGTTTCATATTTCCTCTCACAATGGTGCCTACGGGTATTTAGGAGTACATTAGTTACAGTAATATAATATTAAAAGGTTTTTTCTTGACATCTACCTGATTAGGAAATATGTATAGGACTCATCTCTGCAGGCAAAACCGCCACTAGGTTTTCCTACTGAAATCTATGTAGCAAACACTTAAGATTACATCAAGTTGTACCAAGTTTTAGCCTCCCCCTAGACTTTTTTTGGAAGCATTTTTAAGAGCTTTTGAGAAAGTATGAAGCAAGTATTTGAAATAGAGCAATCATGATGAAAAGTATGATTTATACTGCAAACAAGGTCTTAGAGTTTTGGCATCAGAAAGACTTGGATTTGAATATTTGTTCTGTCTTCCCTATACTAGCTATATATGACATTGGCTAATTATTTATCCTAATTCTCAATTTCCTCATCTCTGAAATGAGTATAATAATACCTGCCTCACAGAACTGTTCTGAGGATTAAATTTAAAAAATCTGGCACAGTGCCTGGTATACAGAAATAATATGTAATTGGTAGCTATTATCATAATATTTTTATTATGCATCCTGAGATTAAGTTCTATACCAATTAAGAAATAATTTCATGTTTCTAATTTGTATTTGGTCATGTTAAATAGAGAAAAAGAAACATTGTGGAAAAATATTTTCTAGAGTAATTGGTGCCAAAAAAATTCCTAAAATAAAAATATAAGTCATGTTATTAATTCCTTAAAACAATCATTTGTAACCATTCTGCCTGATTTATTGACTTCACTATTCATTTAGAAATGCTCAACTAATGAGAAATTGCCATTAGTTGTGATAATGGGCTATCATTTCAAGGAGCTAAAGCTTGAACCATGTGTATTTATTTGGCCTCATTTCAAAATAATAAATTATTTCAAACCCATTTCATTTTTTAAAAATGTCCTTATGATTTAGGTCATGCTATGGATTATATGAGTAGTATTCCTGTAATCCATCATCCAAAATAAACTATATGATTCTGGGCTATTTTAAGATTTAGAAACTTCAAACATTTTTCAGAAATTGCATAAGGTGGTTACAGGGTTTCTCAAGCCTTTAATTTACCTTTTTTTTTTCCTTTACATGATTGTTGTTCCATATTAAGGTTTATTTTCCTTTTAAAATAGCTCTACACTAAGAGAATATACTGCTAAATACTCCTGCAAGGGAATGTTTACAGATGCAAATGACTTCTATTTATGGAACTCATGATTAAAACTTGAAAGAATGTGGCACTAGAAAGCATGTGAATAATCTTTGAAAAAAATCTCACAATAGAACCAAATATGGGATATTTACAACCTAAGATTACAACTATAGGTAATATGTGAGTATGGGTATCCCGTATGCCTGGAAAGGACCTCAAATTCAAACTAGTTAGTTTCATTTTCGTTTTCTTTAATTTAGATAAACTAAGTATTTTATTATTGGGAAAGAGTGATGTAGAGTGACTAGAAGAGCAATGAACTAGAAGAAACTAGTGCTGCAGTTGCCTGCAACAGGTGAACCAGACTGTTTCTACAATTCCATCTTTTTCATAAAGACAAGGGACATCTAAGTTCTTCATAGGGTTACTCCAATTTTTCCTACATTCTTTGAAAACACTCAAAATCTATGTATAGGTTTTATATCTCATGTTGGTGGAAACTGCATCTTTAACTCTTTGGGGTTAGTAACCAGTCCTGTCCCCTGCCGTGTGGATGAGTTCTGGAGAATGGTCTGGCTCAGGCCCTGACTGTACAGGAGAACTAATGAACATGTCATGCGCGTCTCGAGTTTTCCAGTCTCTGGCACAGCTGTGGCACTTTCCCCCCCTACTGAGAGGCACAGCACGCTGGCCATTTGTTGGCAAGTTCATATTTCACACTGCAGGGAATTGAAATGATTGAACAGACAGAAGAAGAGTTTTATTTGCGGTAGCCTACGTATCCCCAGACTCTGATTTGGCATAAAACATCTGCTTCATGATCTGCTTCAAGGCCAGTTCCTTTCCTCCAACAAAGGTTACGACTTAAGGCAAGCTGTGCTTCCACTGGCAGGAGGAAATTTGCCCGAAGACTTGATTTAGTCAGAATCAAAGCATTCTGCCACAGAATTTCTTTTTTCAATTATCTCTGAAGAGGCAGCCAGACTTTAAACGTATCAGTATAATAAATGTAATGAAATAAGTCAGACACTCCTTTCTCCCTGTTGCTATCAATGGGAGGTGCATATACAGTTGTGCATCCACACCTGGAAGCCTGTGAAACTTACCTAGCTATCTGCCAACACACATATCTAGGCAACAGCACATTTTCAATATGGCCTTTGGATGTGTTTTGGCCCACTGGCATGGTAAATAAACACATGGCATCGGTTTTACCTGCAGTATATACATCTTTCAGATTATGAAAGCAAATGGGCACAATACTGAATATAATTATTACTATTTTTCATAGTTAGGGAGTATCATATAGCCTTTGTTTTGTAGTATAGTCTTAATTACTAATTATATTTACCCACATGATTTTGTTGTGCACAGTCATATTTTTTGTTCAAGACAGCCCTTACTAGCCTTACAGACATATATACAAAATTAAATCTTGGCATTTTATTATACTAGAGCAATTAGATGCCATCCCCGTAATGAGAAGCATGGCATCTTCATCGCTGTACTCTATATTTTCATGTTGTTTTAATGCAGACATTTACCGGAATTGAATACAGTCTTCCTATTTCATACACACACACACACACACACACACACACACTAATTGAATATCTGCATATCTCCAAGGAGTCCTGTGGGTGAAACATGTATTCATCTTCTTTAGTTCTTAGGCCACTTTGGTTTAAGAGTAAGAACTGTTGCTTTTATGAAGTGCCTTTTTCTATAAAGTCAAAACCTCACAGCAGTGCACAGAAAGCCGATGGTATAAAGGAGCTAAGTAGAGTCTTTAATAGAGAGAGCTGGGTTGTAAGTGTTTTTGTTCCTACGGAGCAGATAGATTTGGCTCCATCTGTTCCATATTCATAACAAAGGAGCTCACTTACAGGAGGGCCAACTTCCCTGGAGTCGCCTGGTAATGATCTTTTCACCAGAATGAAAGCATCTGAGCCTAGTAGTCTCTTGGCCCCATGAAAAGCAAGAAGCAGGATTGCCCTTCAGAGCCCCTATTTTCCTTGTATCTCAGGTTGACATAAATTTTCCCAATGTATAGAATGAAAAGAAAATTTCCCTGTGGCTGCATTAGTTGGGAAGTTCAGAATGAATGAGTTTTACCTTCCTTTTCTTCAACCACACAATATTTATAATTAAATAGTATTGAGGGGAAGGTTGCAGGTGAACTATCTAAGGGTATCACAGGGGAAGGACTCTTCTTCAAACTTTTGAGTTGTTTCTATTCAGACTTAATCTTTTAAAACTGGGGTTAATGAATAGAAATATGAATTACACCAAATAAGGAAAACCCCTGTTGAGTTTCGTAATTAGAAAACATCAAAGCCAATTTCAACTGAAATGTCTTAGATTAAAAAGATAAATTGACCCAAGAGTATGGGCTTTTCTTCCCATAAGCAGAGGAAAAATAGAATGAATTGTTTCCCCAAAATGCCAAGGTATGCAATACATCTTCCTTTTTATTTGACTTGTAGAGTCTGCATAAAAATATAAATGATTCCTTAAAACTTAAATGGCACATTGGTGTTTAATGTCATAGCTAATGGATAGACTGTTTGTATTTATATGTTAACCTCATAATTGTCTTAAAAAATAGAAACATATTTTGAAATACGGTTTTCCTTTTCTCCATTCTGCAGACTTTTCAACTACTAGAAACTACTAATATATATATTATATGGGAGCTCTGGTAGCATAGTGGCTAAGGCACTTGACTGCTAACCAGAAGTCTGGCGGTTCAAACCCATGAGCCACTCTTCAGAAGGAAGATGGGGCAATCTACTTCTGTAGTGATACTGCCTCAGAAACCCAAGGAGGGGTCGCTATGAGTCGGGTCCAACTCGACAGCACATAACAACAACAACATATATATATATATTAGTATATGAGTTATTTAAAATACTTCATGTTAAAGATATAATGGTATTTTATCAATGTTTCATTATCTATCTTGGTACCATCAGTGTATTTGCTTGTTAAACAAATAGGGTTTCTGGAAAATCAGAGAGTAAATGCATCTCTCTAAAAGTTTTTAGCAGCAATAAAAGTGGGTGAAGTTTTCATTTACCCATCTGTGAGAGTGTTCTGTGTGTTAGAAAGAAGAAATACAAAAGTAATACTCATGGATAGTGAAAAGCAACAAATTAATCTGTGAAGATGTGAGGTTAGAACACCTTGGTACCTTGGTTTTTTTGGTCATATATGCGCTTGGATATTTCTGGCTTATTCATTTTCTGTTTAATTCATTTTAAAATATTTAGGGTACCTGTTTTCTGCCAAGCAGTATGTTAGGGTTTAGAGTGTATGTAGAATGGTTCCTACTCTGCAGCTTTTAGCTTATTTGGGAAATAGATGATAAACTAGAAAACAAATAAATCTGTAACTGCCAAGAGTAGTAGGACCGGTAAAAGGAGCTGACTGTGGTGGCAGGGTAACATGGAGAGTAGAAGGGCTCTCCTTCGGGTGATCGTGAGAGGGCTCTCTGAGGAGGCCACATGTGAGCCCTGGCCTGAAAGATAGGAACTATCAGTATGAAATTGTGGTGCATAGAAAAGATTATTTATTTAATTATTATTATTATTTATTTATTATTTAGGGGTTTACTTTGGAGCATAGTGCCTAAGGCACTTGACTGCTAACCAGGAGGCTGGCGGTTCAAACCCACCAGCCACTCCTCGAAGGAAGGTTGGGCAATCCTACTTCTGTAGTGATAACTGCCTTGGAAACCCAAGGAGGGGTCGCTATGAGTCGGGCCGACTCGACCTCGACGGCAAATAACAATAACAATAACAAAATTTGACTATAAAGTGTTACAAATTAGAAACAATGAATTGTTCCTTAATATTTCAAATTCAGCCTATTCAAATCAGCTGATATATCATTATTCCATACATAAAAGTATTAGAGGTAAATACTTGGTTCCATTTACAAACTTGATTAAACTTTTTTAACCATATGTAAAACTGGCAAGGCATCTGACCTCCTCTAACTTCACAAGGGGGAGGAGAATGAAAATCAACAGGCCCAGGCTGATTCCTTATGAGGTGGAGGTGAGACATAACCTCCACCCTTCAACCTTTTTACCCATTCTGAAACCAGCCACCCTTTCTACAGCACTCTCTACTTCTCTACTGGGTTTGAAAATTTATTACAATAGCCACACAGAATTCACAGATAGTACTTAAAATTATGGGGTTTATTAGGGACGTAAGAGGTTACAATTCAGGATCAGAAACAACCCCAGATAAGTTCTTTGATCAAGACAGCCTCTTCTCAGTCATGCCTGCAGACAGACCTCTCTCTGGCCCTCAGCCTGCTCAGGCAAGTTTTACAAAGCTCTTTGAGCTCTGCCAATTAATGCCCAGAGGAACCCCACTCAGCCAGTAAGCCTTGGCCAAAGGCATCTCAGGTTAGCCTTGGTCAGCAGCCTGGCTCCACGAAGTGCCCACAGGCAACCCCCTGTGCTAGCAAGCCTCCTGCCCAAAGGCACTCAGCTCTCTCACTCAAAGGGCCATAAAGCCCACTGTGCCATATCCTGATTCAGCTGCTGTCTCTTGTCTCCTAAGTTACAGCTCCCTCCCTCCCTCCCTCTCTCTATGTATGTATGTCTCCTGTATGAGGAAGTTCTCAGTGCAGAGATCTTGGGTCCAAAGCACTCCTTTCTTGACTTTTCTTTCTTGGTATAGTGAGATTCCCCCTTTCTGTCTCTAGAATGACTCATTTTAAGCCTGGTGGGATGGCAAAACTGACCAGTCCCTTCATTAGAGTTCTACACACACCTCATTTGCATGGCCCCACCCCCACAAGGGTGCCCTGAGCCTTATTTACATTATTAGCAAGCTAGCCAATCCCCCTGGTGGGCCACAAGCACTTCATTTGCATAGTCTCACCCAGTCATTTGGTGAAAGTTAAAAAGACAGTGGCTACAAGGGCTATATTAAGTAATTCACTGCACCACACCGTTTTAAGGTGAACTTAAAGGTTTGATATATTCTCTTTCCCTTTAAGTATTTCAGTTGTGTGCCTAAAAGTTCTTCCCAAGTACTTACGTAATTTTTATAATAAATTAAACTTAAAAGTATGGTGAACCTTTAGTTCTCTTATATATTCTGTGTAAATACTATATACAAATCTAAGATTTCACATAAACACAAGTCTTAATCATTCATCCCTTTAGATATTTTAAATTGGAATTGCGTGTCTGACCTGTTACTCTAATTGTCCAAAGTTCTCCTACACTTTAAAAGTATTCACACTTCAGGTGTTTTCTTAACACAGAAATACTATGGTTCTATGACGTTGATCCTCTTAAAAATGGTGATACTTAAAATTTGGGGATTAGCGTCTCTTGTGTTTCTGGAGTATTTTAACTTTCTGAGGTTTCTTAATGCCTAGAGAATTTCAGCTTGGATGACTTGATATTAACCTGTGATGCAGACTGCCCCAGAGCCGCTTTTTGTATTGTTACTTAAGGGAGCTCTTGGCCACCTAGATACTGGTATTGCCCTGCCTTTATTCTCCTGTTCACTCAGAGGGGCTTTCAGCCTCCACCCAGGCTGGTCATTTGATTAGGGTCTGCGTATCTTTGGCTCTAATCATGCCCACATTTCTTTCATTTACTTCTTATCTCTTAGGACCACACACTCTTACAGATATTAAAATCATACCTGACTGAATTTTGTATGTGTCTCCTGTGATTGTTAGGTCACGGTTTCTAAGATCACTCCACAGGAGACAGTAGAGAGAGGAGAGATACCTTCCAGGGAAATGGATTCCATCCCCCCCCTCACACACACACACACACTCAACCCCTGAAAAATTTGCCACTACTTCTTTCTCCAGTTCTCTTTTTGGTTCAAATCACTTTACATCTTTACTTGTTTTTTATTCTTATGCTCGTTCATCAGAATCAACCCTATGACAGTGGGGATTTTTAGTTCTTAACAAAGCAATCAACTCCCCAGAACTCAAGAAACCAGCATGATGACTCTTGCACCCAGAGAACTTGAAACTCTAGCAGGAGAGATAAGATGGTACCAAATAAAAAACCAAACCAGTTGTTGTCAAGTCAATTATGAACTATGGTAACCTCATGTGTCAGAGTAGAACTATGCTCCATAGGTTTTTCAAAGGCTGAGTTTTTGGACATGGACCACCATGTCTTTCTTCCCAGGCACCTTGGGTGCACTTGAACCTCCAACCTTTCAGTTAACAACTGAGCATATTGATCATATGCATTACCCAGGATTCCTAAGATGTAACAGCCAGCTCTGAAACAAAACAGTGGGAAAAGTGCTGTTAAGGAGATAAAGATTGGCGAAAGAACCCAGAAGAGGGGTTATTGCACTGAAGAAATGGGGACACATTTCAAGTAGTAGGGAGCCAGCTGGAACTTTAAGAGCCAGAGAAGGAGCACATGAGGAAAGAAAGACAAGCTCAGGAAGGGAATGTTGTTGGGACCAGCTCTTAATGTGCGTTGAAGGAGGGAAATAGTGGGAGAAAGAAAGAATGAAATGCATGTTGAGGCCAGATTATGGAAGATATTGACTGTTGGGTGTGGAATGATGCATTGGAGTGCATAGCCATTAACTTCATTGGAAATGGTCCTACTCAGAGACAAGCTCAACCTATAGTTTAATTCCTGTGATTTGCTTTGATTTTATTCACTTGGTCAATATAAAACCTTCATCAGGGAAAAGCACTTTTGGTGGAAAACAAAATCTGCCATCCTGATACCTGACTCCCTGCTTGATAGAATGTCAGCTATCTAAAGAAGAAACATTAATTTGTGCAAGCTTCTAGGTTTCCATTCAGAGTCTGCAGCCCAAATGAATGGATATTCTTGCCTGAATACTTGCCTTACCACCAGAAATGAAAGATGATGGTGGGGGGTGGGTGTGGGTGGGGGAGTGGTGGTGGTGGCACAGGTCAAATAATTGAGAGAAATAATTGATTTGTGAAGATAGACATTTACCCAAATGTAAGGCAAAAGAATATTGAAGAGCAGGTTAGTAACCATTTACAATACCTAGGAACTGGTATGGGCATAAGGCAGGGTCTGTATCCATCTCTGGGCTGGTTTTATTTAGTGCCGTCACAGCCTAGCTTGGTTGCTTCTTTGCAGGATTTATATCCACGTCTTTGGTCTGTCATTCCTATAATAAAATAGCATGCTCACCCTCTTAAAAAGGATTTTAAAAAGAACTCACAGAATTTCAGCATGATTTTCAGAAGAAACAGTCTTCCAATGCCCTTTCTAATATTCTAAACACTCACCCAGCTTCAGTACACAACCTCACATAAGCACCCACTCTCCCCCACCCCATCACAACCAATATACACACACTAACAAGTCAAATTATGTTAGAATCCAGTTTTTCTAATTCAAGCTAGAAATAAAGAGTCACACTTTTACCCTGGGTTTCCTCATATCCCATAAATAACTTTTTATCATGACACTCCATAAGCTGACCCCTTCCTCCACCTATAAATTTGTACTCAGAACTAGAGACATTAGAAGTCTCCAGTTGGGAACCTTGCTTATGGAGCAATAAGCACAAAGCCGATAATGTCAATCTGTAGAGTAGTAAGATGATTCTAGATCTGTAGGGACCTGTCATCTGAGTTTCCAAGTTCACTATAAAAGGTTACAGCTCTCTAAAGTACATCATACCTAAACTTTTTTAAGAGGGAGAGGCTCATGTGGAAACTGAGGCCTAGGTGAGTTAAGCAGCTGGCTCAAAGCCACAAAATAAATTAGAATGAGTGAGCCGTAAAGTTCAGAGCATCATTATGCAGGCACTCCAAACTCTAAATCACCACCCATCCTCCGATCCTCACCAAGGACGATCAGGATGAAAGTAGTTATGAAAGGTTCAAAGAAATATTATTATTTTTTTTTCCTAGGAGCTTCTTTGAATTACATTAACTTGATTTATTAGTAATTTACTGTCATGCTACATTAGTGCTGTATGATAACGACATTGTTTCTGTTAATACTGTACAAATGACTAATGAGATTTGTGGCTTTCATTGCTTCCTAGTTAATAGTCACCCTGATAGCATATCACAGACAGTGGAAGAAATAGTATGAATGGTTCCTCCCTTGAGATTCTAAGAATTCTGCCTTTTTCTGCTTAGAGTTCCTCTTACGTTTTTGCTGCTGATACCTTTATTATGTGGCTTTCAGACGTAGGATTCTTTTGCTTACCTGTTTTCTGTGGACCAGTTTTATCTGTCTCGTGGTGGTGGTGGTGGTGGTGGTGGTGGTTGATGCCATGGAGTCGCCCCCAATTCATGGTAACCCCATGCAAAACAGAATGAAACGCTGCCTGCTCCTGCACCATTCCCATGGTCAGTTAGGGACTGGACTGTTATGATGCATAGTTTTTTTTTGTTTGTTTGTATTTGTTTTTAACTTTTTATTGTGCTTTACATGAAGTTTACGGAGTGAATTAGTTTTCCATTCAACAATTTATACACATTTTGTTTCATGACATTGACTGGCATCCAACAGTGTAGCAGCATTCGTCCTACTTCCTCCCTGGGTTCTCTGTTTCCATTTATCCTTCTTTTCTGCCCCTTTCTGCCTTTTGAGCTTTATTTTTGGATTAATGTTGCCCTTTTGGTTTCATATGATTGATTGATATAAGGAGTTAATTCCTCCCTGGTGTTGTTTCTCACTTTATAAGCCTACCTGTTGTTTAGCTGTAAGTTGCTCCATGGAGGTAAATTCAGTTCCAGGCTTAAAATTGCCCAAGGATCATAGTCTCAGGGATTCCACCAGCCTTTATCAGACCAGTAAGACTTATTTATTTATTTATTTTTTGAGTTCTACATTTTTCTCCCACTCTGTCAAGGACTTTCTATTGTGATCCCAGTCAGAGCACTCGGTAGTGGTAGCTGGGCACCATTTAGCTCTTCTGGTCTCACAGTTTGTTGTTGTTGTCATTAGATGCCAATGAATCATTTCTGACTCATAGCGACCCCATGCACAGCAGAACAAAACACTGCCCGATCCCGCGCCAGCTCCACAATCCCTGCTATACTTGAGCCCATCAAGTATAGATCCCTGCTATACTTGAGTCTCAGGGTAGAGGAGACCAAGATTCACGTGGTCCATTAGTCCTTTGGACTAATTGTTTCTTTGCATCTTTGATTTTCTTCACTCTTATTTGCTTCAGACAGAAAGAGACCAATAGTTGGACTTGAGATGACCACTTGCAACCTTTTAAAACTCCAGTTGTTACTCACCAAAGTAGAATGTAGATTATTTTTGTGGAGTATGTTATGGCATCTAACCCAGATGTTCCCCAAGACTGTGACCCTAAGTCTCCAGGACCAGTGATTCATTCCCTCTGAGTGTTTGGTTATGGCTAAGAAGTTTTCATAACAGGGTTGTTATTGGCTGATTTTTGGTAGTTGGTCACCAGACTTTCTTTGTAGTCTGCCTTAGTCTGGAAGCTCCGCTGAAACCTGTTCAGCATCATAGCAACACTTAAGCCTCCACTTGTGATGGCTGCACGCGAGGTGCGTTGGCCAGGAATGGAACTCAGGTCTCTAGCATAGAAGGCAAGAATTCCACCAGTGAAACACCATTACCTCCTACCTATCTGAACCAAACCCAAACCCAAACCCAAACCAGTTGCTTTCAGGTCATTTCCAAGTCATGTGTTGGAATAGAACTATCCTCCATAGAATTATCAATGGCTGATTTTTCCAGAAGTAGATCCAAGAAGAATTTTTCCCCCGAAGAGCCTCCAGGTTGCTCAGACTGCCAACCTATTAGTTAACAGCCAAGTACATTAACCATTTGCACCACCTGGTCAAAACTAAATCAAACCCACTGCCCCGGGAATTGATTCTGACTTACAACAACCCCATAAGAACAGAGTAGAACTGCCCCACAAGTTTTCCAAGGCTGTAAATCTTTATGGAAGCAGACTGCCACATCTTATTCCTGCGGAGCAGCTCACGGGTTCTAACTGCTGATCTTTAGGTTAGGAGCTGAAGTGCTTACCCACTGTGCCACAGGGACTGAATTCACCAAAATCACCATAAACAAGGAAGAAATATCTATTTGCATGGAACAGCCACTTAAAATAGTATGGCCTCAGGCAAACCCTGATCTCAGAAAATAGTTACACTAGTTTACAATTTAGTATTTTCCAGGTGTTATAAAATGTTCAGTGAGGTTCTTTATATATATTAATATATATAAAGTTTCTTGTATATGTATATGTGTCTGTGAGTCTATATGTGTGTGTATATATATATATATATATATATATATATATATATATAAATACCTTAATAAATATAAAAGTATATAAGACAAATCATACCCCTCAGTAAGCTGAACAAGTTTCTTATCACTGAGCTTCAAAAGAGAAGTTTGCACACACTTCAAATAAATGTGTGTAAAATCATGATACTTTTCTATTTGTTTATTCCTAGAAATCAGTGGAAAGAAACTTGTCCTCAGCCATTTACTTGAGGTTGCTAAGAAAAAGTAATTGATCTACTGAGGCTTGGCTGCTGGAATTTAAATAACACTTAAGTTACCATTTGCAGTGAGAACTTTGCCTAAGGGAGTGGTGAGATTGGGGGAGGAGGTATTGGGGGGATTGGGTGGTACCTCCCATTTTCTCTTTTTGCCTGAAGCTGCACAGCTGGAATTCATTTTACGTCCCTTGCCCTGAACTTTACTCTAATTATTTGTTCCCTATTGAAACCAAGTTTTAGCTTGTGTGGAGTACTTTATTCTCTCCTGTTATATTATGGGAAACACACCCCCCACCCTTTTTTTTTTTTACCCCTTTAGTTTTATTTTTAAAGAAACATACCCCCAGAGCCACAGCAAAGTATCCAATATTTGCACAGGATTTTTGCACCTTTTTCCAGTAATCTCCTGTCCAATTTTTACATTTGGTGCTTTGACCTTAACTTTCCCAGTGATTTAAGTCTCGAGACACTGTGGGCCGTGAAAGATGGAATGTGTTGGCAAATTTAGCCAGCTGCTATGGTTGCTCTTAAAATGCAAACTTGATAAACTGGGGGCCCTGGGCAAGTAATCAACTCAGATGACTTTTAAATCTGAAATGGTAGAATGGTGAGATAGATTTGTTGTTGTTGTTAGGTGCTCAGCGACCCTGTATACAACAGAAAGAAAAACTGCTTGGTCCTGGGCCATCCTCACAATGATTGCTGTGCTTGAGCCTTTTGTCGCAGCCATTGCGTCAGTCCATCTCATTGAGGATATAGTCCATCATAATTTAGTTGATGATTTTGCTTTTAATATGAAAATTAACTGCTTGGGGTGCTTTTAAGGGGCTGATAGCCAGTTGCAAACTGTAGCCTGGGTATTCTTTTCTAACAAGAGGCCTAACTTTTGTTTTAAGAATTTTTCTGATGGTCTGGTAACCATTTCCCAAGAAGCCCATATGGCTTTGGTTAATCTCTATCCTATTCCCACCACTTCTGCTCTCCACCCTCCATCCATATACACAAAATGGATTTTATTGATTCATTAAATTCTAGGAGACATTTCAGTAGTACCATTTATTTAAATTAGCTTTACTTTTTCAGCATTTATTGTGAGAGAAATATTAATGCTTAATTCTGCCTTCACCTGCCTAATTTACATATATTTGTGTTGTATGTTAAACCACATGAAAAACCTACAGGGGAAAAACTGGTCTCTGCTAACAACTAATAGCCTATCTTTTCTTTTGACTTGCACAAATTGAGAAATATTGCCTGTGGCAAACATAATGGAAAACTGCATTTTTAATGCTCCCACACATACTCATTTCTTTAAAAGGAAGAAAGTGGCAGACTATTCTTAAAAATAAAATCTCCTAAAGTACCCAAATTGACATGGGACACAGAAAAGGAGAAGGATTATGGCTTTTAGAATTAAGATTTGAGGTTAGATTAAGATAGGCAGAAATGTTAAGGTTGGCTAATCAGTGGGCTTGAAAATGTGAAAGAAATAGAAAGGTTTGAAATGCAAGTCTTAGCCCCCTCTTGCTAAATGTTTGGTTGTTTTCTTCATGAAGAAAAATGTTACCTTGATGACTGGGGAGTTTATGAATTGCTTGAAATTTCATGTATATACTTATTTTTATGGTCTGTATAAAAGATAATAGGTAGAAGTTTTTTGATGCGAAGATAAATTTTAACATATGTTAAAAAAATTTATTTCAGATGTTTTTAAAAGTTCACCTTTACATTCTGTTCTTTCATATTTGAGGAAGGGCATTCTCTCTTAAGATTTAAGTTTGTATTTTATATCAAAAGACTTTTGGGTTCACCCAGCAATTTGGAGTAAAAGTGTAACACACTAATTGCAAAGGAACAGTACAGGTTGGCTACATTAGCAGAAACAAACTTGAAGTTGCAAGAGAAGGAAAATGAAAAACAGTTTTTAAATGCTGGCTTAAGAACACATAGATACGCCTTGTAGTATTTCTTCAACAGCAGTTTATAATTATCTCTTTTCAACTTTTCAAGATGTATTTTAAGTGGGCTTGTAAAGGTAGCATGAAATGTAAACTGGTAAAGGCTGCAGTTGTTTAGACAGGGCAGCAGAATAAGCTGCTGGGAGCAAAGGCATAGTTGTCCATGAGCAGAGGAGTCTTAGTGCCTTAGTCCTTCGATCTGAAGTCTGCCATAGAAAGCCTTTGATTTAACAGATTTGTTTGCACACAGCATTGTATCAGTTAGCTCTTGAATAATAAATTAGTCCAAATTTGGTGGCTAAAACAATGACATTTATGATGTCACTGTTTCTGTGGATCAGGAATCCAGGTGAAGCATAGCTGGGCCCAGGATTCTGGGTCCCTCAATAGTGTGGCAGAATCTTAAGGTTTAACTGAGCAGGATTCCGTTACAGGTTGTTGGACTAAAGCATCAATTTTTTGCAGACTCTTGACTGGAAGCTTCCCCTTGTCCTTTGCCTTGGTAGTCTCTCCATTAAGCATCTCACAATATCATAGCTTGCTTCAAAAGCAAGCAAGAGAGAGCATGCTGGCAAGAAGGAAGCCATAGTCTTTCATAACCTAATCATGGATGTGCTATCCTATCACTCCTGCTAGTTCTGTTCATTAGAAGCAAGTCACTAGGTCCAGCCTACTCTCAAGGGAAGGAGATTGGATTATACAAGGGCATGCATACAAGGAGCTGGGGGACCATTGGAAGCTAGGCCACAAGCTACCTACTACAAGCATGATGCCAGCATTGGCTACCTGTATCTGGCTGATAGACCTATAGTCAATTGTGGCATGAATATTACATATACTTGTAATGATAAATGCAGCTTTTAGAAGTACTGATGTGGGGTATTGCATATGGTCTCCTTTGAGTACCAGGTTGGTTGATGAATGCTGAGATCTGTTAGCCTAAACCTCAGAGATCAGGGGAACACGTTTATAGGAATGACTGAAGTTAGGGCCCCTCGTAGCCTCATTAGCATAGTACTCTAAACATGAGAACTAGAGGGCCCCAGTTTGTATTTCATTATATGTTGCAAGATTTTGACTGGTACTTTGCAGATCGTTAGAGGGAAGTGACCCTATGGATTGATTTATAGAGTTGCTATTAAGATAATGGAATGTGAGGCTTTGTTTCTTTGAATGGTCTCCATATCCCTACTCCTGGCTTTCTTATTCCAAAGTTCATTTTCAGCAGTAAACTGAGTAAAAGGATGTGAGTTTGAATTATGTGACTGAGGTTTAAAGCATAAGTTGGGTTTCTCATTTTAATTTGTCAGCTTCTATTAGGAAGTCCATGAATCTTCACTTGTTAGTTGCCTTTGTTATTGTTGTTGTCAGTAGCCTTTGTTGTTAGCGCCAACTAATGGCAACCTCATGTATAATAGAACAAAACATCCAGGCTTGTACCATCTTCATGATTGTTGGTGTGCTCAAGTCCAATGTTGTGGCTGTCCTCTACCTACTGCAGGTTAATACACCATTTTGGTTGCTAAAGCTCCAATTTGGAAATTTATGGATGAAGTTCTTTAATTCCTTGGATAAAATTGCTATTGGTTAGTTTAGGGAGGACCTGTGAAAACTCTGATACAATTTCTTCTGATAAACATGTATAGAACACCCTCAGACTCCCAAGCAAAGATAATCTCTCAGTGCCCAAAAGATTTGTGCCGGTTTCATGCAAACCTAAATTATCACACCAGTCATTCCAGGTGCTCTGAGCATGTTCATGTTTGTGTCACCAGCTGGAATAAGCACAATACAAGGGCAGGAAGAGTCAGTCTTATACATCTTTGTATCCACAGAATCTACTAAAGAATATGGCACATGGTAGGTACTTTAAAAGTGTTTGAATGGATGGATGAAACTGCAGTAATATATAAAGCATGTTGGTAATGATTGACTATCACTTTTTTTAATGTAACTATTACTTTTCTAGGGAAAGCAGTGTAAGAAATTACAGAAAATTTTTCTTTAAGATGAAGATAATGTTCCTCATTATAAAGTGAGGTGTCTCTGGAATAACAGGGATTAATAATACCTGCCTGCTGGGAAAGCCAGGCACATTTTAAGTTTTTCCTCCCTCACTTCCATTTTTTAACTCTGCCATTGTTTGTTCATGATTGTTCTCGAGAGGATATTCTTTGTAAATTTACTTGGACTAATACTACATTTTTCAATTATTCTGTTATTTGGGTTTTTTAATGCTCAACTTTCTGGTTTTTATTTTTGTACTTGTGGCCGGTAAAGTACTTTGTATTATATCTTTCTTTAAGTATTGCCAATAATTAATAATCTACATTTAAAAGTGGTATAAATTCATCTTATACTTGTCAGCAAAGGGGTATGGATAAAGAAACCTTAAATATAGCATGAAGTAAAGCCATATTCTCACTTCGTTTAGCCTTGTACAAAAAATTTGGGTTTGGTGATCTATGGAAAAAAAACAAAAACAACACTCACCACCATCGAGTCAGTTCCAACTCATAGTGACCCCCTTTGGGTTTCCAAGGCTGTAAATCTTTACAGAAGTAAATTGCCTCCCGGAGGAGCAGCTGGTGGGTTGATCTGCCGACCTTCAGATTAGCAGCCCATTGTCTTTACCCATTGTATTACGAGAGCTGCTTTTGATTTATGGAAAAGGTTAAACTTTTTGGTTTTATTTTTGTTTTTTTCAACCTGATAAATAAGGAACCCAAGTTAAATTCACGTGGCAAGGCATATCCTCTCAGGTTGGCTGGAAGTGGTTAGGAATTTACTCCATGATCTCAAACTTGAGGTTGTGGAATCACCCCATTTGCTGTAATCCTGTGTTGTGAAATCATATAAGTACATTCTTTGTTCATAAATTTTTCTGAGGATTAGAGTATAACAAACAGTTACACAGTATCACAATGTACCAATCATGTTATCATTGTTATAGCTTTTCTGGTGATAGAGAAGAGATGAGGAAGTAATGGAGAATGTTGATGAGGAAGGGAGGTTTTATATTACATTTTATATAAATATAAATCTATATTTTTAATTCACAGAGGAAGAATACAGCTCATCCAGGAGCTGAGGCTAATTGACCTTTCTTGGTTACCAGTGGGAGAATTCACTATTTCCTGAGCAGCTTATCATTTGTTGCTAACTAGTTATTCCATTGTTCCCTATAATGATTTTTATGTCCTGGATTTACAGGATTTCTCTTACCCAGAAATCTGAAAGACCTGTGCTAAATACAAGACACTCTTTAGTAAAACAATTAAACATTTGATCCTGCCTTGAGCCTGTTACATCTTGCAATATCATCTGTAAAATCAGCTATTACATGTGGCAAATCAAGTTCATGAGGCTTGAAGTAGGTTCATTCTCAGCTCAGAAATCCATAGAACGGAAGTGTAAATATCCATGTGTCACTTTTTCACACTACCTCCCATGAATATGACATAGCTGTTTCAAGAATCCATGGTTTTGCTAATGAATTGGAGTCACCTATGTGTACTATATGTGTGACATGCACATTTGCAGTTGGGGTCCACAGGAAGGACACCATTTCCTGGATCAAACCACAGAGTGCAAATATTGTGCCCTAAATAACACACTAGTTACTGTAAATGTCAGTAGAGGGAGTTTTTCTGACTTTGATTTAATGAAAGCCTACAGCAGAGCCAGCTGTTAGCACTTCTTAGCTGCTTGTCAGAGCAACGGGGGGTGGGAGGGGGTGCAGGGCCAAAAACTTCTTTTCTGTATACCTTCATCTTGAAATTAAACAAATTTTCAAAATTTTCAACAGGTGTTCAATAGGAAACCTGAGGGTCCTTTACTATTTGGTGTCTTTTAGGTGGTGAATTTAAATGTTCTCTTTCAGGATAGTTACATGGATCTGGATATCCTGGTCAAAAAGATAAGGAGATTCATGTAAAAGTAGTTTAGAGTTTGTGTCCTGATCCTCACACCAACAAAACAAGCAATTTAATTTTCTGAGCTCTCCACGAGGAATAGTAAAGGATAAAAGTAAAAGCGTGAGACGGCACACCAAATGCCTGGGTCCTGTCTTCTCTGCCACTGATGGTATTACAAAACTAATTGTGAGCCATGTGTGTTTTGATTGATGTCATCTGCTTTTTCTGAACAAAGAAACCACTTGAAGCAAACACAGAGAGAGGAAAGTATGCAGCACTCATTTCTATAATTTTTGTCATTTCTAGAATGCATTAGTGGTTGTGAAGGGTCTTACAGCCCTTGGGAATCCCTTTGACATTACCCTATGTGTACTGAGGGGAGATAATCTTTCAAATGTAGGGAAAGTTTGCAGTCTTATTATCTTGAAGAGGAGAAGAAAGTTTCTTCCTCAAATGATTTATAACTTGAAACATGTTGTCATGTTTTGGTAAAAACCACTTTATTAATTCCATCCTTCTTTGTGGCAAATTTTTTTTAAAAAAAGAAAAAGACCATTGCAACATAGCCCTTTCTCAATAGCATATTGTACTTATAATAGCATGATGGAAGTTGCCGGGCTCGGTTTAGTCATATAGAATGTGGAGCCAAGTTCTGAGTAAAACCTCTAATTGAATTACCTGCAAAGTACTGACAGACAAGCTTTCAGGACAGACAAAGCTCTGCTTTCCCCAACAGAAATAGGTCATGTTCAAGTCTGTCTTGTTACTGGTTTTTGCCAGCACTTTCACCTTGAGCCTCTGGTGGGCCTCTTTTACAGCAGAGCAGGAGTAACTCTGTGAAAGTGGGACTCAAGCATTAACTTTTTGATTTCAAGAAAATTGATAACAGCAAGTTAAATGGAAGAGCCTTTGGAATAAAAATTCAGAAAATTTTTGCATAAGTTACCATCATTCTCATATGTCTATTTCTTCATTGTGTTGAAAAGAGAAGATAGGACTAGGAAAGCAGCCCTTTGTATACAAGTTCGTATCAATCTGAAAAGTTTATTTTAACTCTGGTAAGAATTAAGAGTATGTTCCAATGGTTCAGGGAAAAATTTATTATAAACCATTTGTATTTGAAAATGAAGCAGAATTTCTTCTTATTCTCTCTTCTCTCTCTGTCTTATCCACAGCATCTGCAATTCCAGATAATGGAAGAAGATCCTGTCTAAAGCTCAAAGTCTTTGTGAGACCAACAAGTAAGTTCATTAGAATGAGGGTGGCTTCACTGCGCATGCTCTATCGTGTGGTCTGGTTCACAGCGGTGAAACTTTTTTTTTTTTTACTGTTAAATCCTGTGTGGTATCTGTTTTGTATATCAACATCCATGTTTTAGTTTTCATCATATTTTTTCTCATCATTCCTCATGATGCTTTTATTTAAGTACACAGCAGTTGCTAACTTGTTGTTTCTTAGACTGTTGTACGTGCATAGCAGATGGGAATAATATTGGCATTTGGATACGTGCCATTGATTGTAAAACAATCTCTACATATATAAAAGGAAAAAAAATAGAGAGAAAGAAAAAAAGAAAGAAATGGGAGTTTAAGGGTGTCTTCACTAACATATTTGGCTGTTATCTCTATTTTTGTTATAGATAGCTGTATGAAAACTATAGGTGTTCATGATCGTGTTTTCGATGTTAACGACAAAGTAGAAAATTCATTAGAACCAGCAGGTTAGTATGCTTAGAGAATCTCTTTTAACAAATGCATCTATCTCTCTGGTGCTTCCGTACTTTTTTTCCTTTCTCCCTCTCTGCATGTTTGCATGGTGTAGTTGCTCTGCTTTGGCTCATTGCTAGCAATGCTAATATTACTTATATTCTACCTCATTCTCCAGTATCTTTGTGTAATGCATGTTAGATAAAATGACTTTCCTTTTTTGGACATGGGTGTGATATAATGCATTATCCTAATATAGAAGCCCCATCAGAATGCTAAAATCTCACTACCTTTTACCATATCCTCAGAGCATGTTGGTAAATCACTGGGAATATTAAAGGGTCTATTTTCATATAAGATAGAAAAAAAACACCTATTGTAAATGTTTCTAAAGTTTTCTTTTATGTTATGGCCATATCTATAGAATGAAGTAATAAAACTCTTGCATATTGAACATTAATGAGCAAAATAGCAACTAACTCAACAGATTGACTTTTCTCTAGAAATTCACATGCATCCTGAACTGAGCTAAAGAACTTCATTTTATTTCAAATACTCATTGTGCTATTGTTGTCAATAGCAAATGATATGGAGAAGTACAGTCGTGTTGCTCCCTTTCTCCACAAATGTGTAACCTACTGCTTCCACAAATGCACCAGTAGTCTGTTGAGCCAAGTATGGCCCTTTATTACTGGAGCAACATAAGTATCAAGAATAAATAAATTTTTGTATCACTGACTTTCATACACCTGAACTTTTCCATCACCTTGAAAATAAATAAAATCCACAAAGACACGCCACCTTGAAAATAAATAAAATCCACAAAGACACGCCCAGAAACGTTTACTCTATAACATTCTGTGGATAATGAAAGCCTAGAAACTATCCATTTGGTTACAGATTCAATCTGGCTGTAAAATGCAACTAGATTGATTGAGGGTCTGGTAGCCCTCTGCCCATTGTTCCTTGAGGTGTGTGGCTTGACACCCTATGTGCTCACCTTCCTGTGGTTTCCTTTCCTCACCACACCTGTTGGAGACCCCCACTCTGGTTTCCTTACTCATCTCCCATGACTATCTTAGAGTTTAAGGGAAATAAAATTATCTCCTCTTCACAGAAAGATTAATGCCCCCTTATGTAAATAGACTTTTTTTTTTTTTTTTGGTCTGTTTGCAGTAGGATGTCTCTTTCTTTTGGTCCTAGAAATTAAAGAGTTTTGAGGTCTGCTTTATTCTCGAAGCATTGTTACAGGGACAACACAGTCAAGGAGCCTTAGGGAAACTTACCCTGAGTAAATGTGGTGCCTTAGGACATATAATAGCTTTCACATTGTAACTGACAGGAAGAGTTAGTTTTGGATTTTTTGTTTTATTTTTTCTCCCCCGAGCATTCTTGTTTCTCTAAGGCAGATATCTCATCCAGAGCCCAAATGAGAGGTATGTACAATAAGCTCCAAGAGGTCTTACTGGCTCTCCTGGGTTCAGTTAGCCACTTTAGAGAATTGCAAGGAATGAATGCTGATTCAGAGACATTTTAATTGTGTTCTAGAAATCTGGAAACATTACTGTAGCTTTCCAGGGTACCAAAGTCCTCTGAAGCTGGAGGACATGGGCGGTCATGGAATCCATGAGTTAGATGGGATCTCATTTAAAGACCACAGGTTCTACATTCCTCATTTTATGACTGGGTAGATTTGCCTAAGGCCACAAAGCAAAGTAGAGACAGATCCACATTTAATATTAAGACCTCTCAACTCCCATCCCAATATTAGTATAAAAGTAGGATTATCCTACCATTATTACAGGTACAGATATTTTATAAAGAAGTCTTTACTCTCTGGCTTTTGTTAATAAGTCACAAATAAAAGGACTGGCAGAGTTTGGCTTGGTAAAAATAAAAGTTACCAGGATTTTCCAAGGCAGGTGGTGCAGAATGTAGGCAATGTCTTTCCAGTAATCATTTTTCCAGGTAAATTTCATTGCCTTTCTAGAAAATTAGAGAGTATTTAGAAACATAACAGATTGTATGTTTCTCTCTGGTAATAAAGAGGCATACTGAGGACTCTTCTGACATTAGGAAAATTATTTTTGCATTTCAACTAATGATAAAATACAAGCTCTTAAGATGCTTTTGTATGTAAGCGTATTTCACAGGCTTCTCTTCACTGAGCATGTAAAATGCATGATAGCCAAGACCTAACCACATATAACTGATGAATGTTTTAAAACATTCAATGGAATGCAGTGTGTGTGTGTGTGTGTGTGTGTGTACATACATGTGTTGGGACTAGGTGTGAGTGTACGTATTGGAACAGCTCCTTGAATCAGTCATGACTATATTCAAGGGCTTGCTGGTGAACATCTTCACTAAAAAAGGTAGCATGAGTTTCAGCTATAATCCTTAGCAGTATCAATACAATACACAATTTGAGTACTTCACCTTATTTCTTAGAAATTTAGTCATAATTGTAGCTCTTCACCATTGTGTTGAACAATTAAGTGAATGAATATTTACCTTTATCCGGCTCAGGGTGTAGTTCCAGACTTTATGGATCCAGCCAGCCTGAAAGGATTCCACTGCATGCTCTTGGCAATGTATACTAATTCACCTGTCTTTGGAATGTATTTTTTTGTTTGTTTGTTTGCTTGCACACTCTGCCTGCCAGTTTCCTATCATCAGGGATACAGGATGATCTCAGGGCAGATATATGCCACATAATATGCTCCAAAATATTGATGGTGTTCTCTCAGTTAACCATTGAATCCCATGTTGTGGAATCCTGTAGCCAGGAGGCAAGACTGGATTCAGCTTTGGAAGAGGAATATTTTATTCTTCCAAGCCTTGTTCTGTTAAAAGTGTTAGAAGTTCTGTCATGTTTAGGTGTTATTTCCATTGGGACAGATTTTTCTTTTGAATTCCTCCAATTCTGAAATTGCTCAGGTTTACCCAAAGTGACAGCAAATTTCTCATTTCGGTCTCAGGGGTCATGGACTCTCCCACTTTCAGGCCCTTTTTAATCAAAGGATGCTTTATAGGATCCCGAGTAAGACCAGAGTGTTGCATGAAGAAGTTAAGAACCATGAAGCTGCAATAGGATGGGTTTTCACTTTTAGGGGCAAGATAACACATAATTCATTGGTTGGTTAGAAAAGGGCTAATTCTAAACGTTGTCTATGACTAGAGGACTGAAAGGCCTATTTAGCCTCATGCTTCACTTATGTGAAGGAGCTCTGGTAGCACAGTGCCTACGGTATCTGACTGCTAACCTGAAGGTTGGTGGTTCAAACCCACCAGCCACTCCCTGGAAGCAAGACCAGGCAATCTACTTCCATAAAGGTTTACTGCCTCGGAAACTCAGTGGAGGTCGCTGTGAGTCGGAATTGACTTGATGGTAGTAGGTTTGGTTTTGCTTTTTGTGGTTCACTTAGATGAAAGATGAAAGCTTATCTCTCTAGGAGCTCCTGCAAGATGGATTCCCCATTAATCCTGTGCTGATTGGGCCTCAATCAATGAATGGTGAATGAGTCCTGGGAAGGACCAAGGACAGAGGGAGTCCCCTTCATGCTCACACCAAGTACACCAGATGTTACTTGGGTTCCTGTAGTGCACTTCTATACAAGGAGAAAGATCGGATAGTATGTTATGAAAAATAAAGGCAGGAAAAAAGCCAATAGCTGATGTAATTTCAGGTGTGTAAACATAAGTGGTATCTCCAAATAGAATCCTTCTGGGTTTCTGGTTCTTTCACAATTAAGCCTTAAGCACTCTGTTGTTCTGACTGACAATATACTGGTGCTAAGAAAATGATTTGGATTTTAATTTTAGGATTGTTAAGGGCGTTTACTTCTATCTCCTGTTAACTACAGATTTAATAGATTTGCAAGGCTGAAATGAAGCAGAGAAAGAGAGGGGTCTACAAGTATTTGACTGCAGTGCACAGGACTTTATATTTTCCTCTACATCCATTTATCTACCCATTCTTACTTCCTAATCCGTCCTAGTCTCCTAAACTGCAAGCTACTCCATGCAGTATTGCTAAAGTCCAAGAAAGGAGAGCAAATTGGACAGTGCAGTAGCTTCCAGATGAGGATAGACTAAGCACTCCAGAGCAGAAGACTCAAGGCTGACAAGACATAGTTCTTAGTTTCTTCTGGAAATACACATGATGAATAGAAACATTCCAAAAAGCTTATCTGATGCAGTGGCCAATCTTTGAGTTTGAATAGTAGCCATTTTAGAGCAAGTAACAGAAAATGTTACTAACTAGTGAAGGAAAAGTGTTCTTATTGTCATGTGTTACGTGGTGTGAACACATAGATGTTAAAAATAATTTATAATTAATTCATTAAGGTGCCCAAGGTGGGTCATTCAGGGATATTTAGAGGTTCTTCTTTAAGGTCTATATTACTGATAACAACCCTTTAAATTGTTCGCACTTGGTACATTTCTCTCGGATTGACCATTGAGGGAATCCGGGATGATAATTGCAGAGATCCTGCAGGAAGTTCCCTTGATGCTGAAATAAAATCTGCTGAGAGCTTCACTGTTGGCCCCCAAAACATGTAGTTCAAGATCATTTGGTCTAAAGGTACAAGTTAGGCCAGGTGGCGGGAAGAAGACAGCAACACTGGAGCATGCATGTCTCCCAGACAAGCCTCTGTCTACCTTTGGGTCCTAATTGCTGCAAAGTTCTTGTTAGTACGTTAAGCCTGTTAATCATGCAGATCAGGAAGGCTATCCAAAGTCAGACGCAGCCTCATAGAACACTTTATAGCTAAATAAAAGAAGCTTAACTCACTTAATCCATTTTATTTAGGGGGAAATTTGCATCCACATTGATAATTTATGTGCGAAGCTTCAGTCCGATAAAAAATGAAAATAGTCAAGTTCAAGTAATTTAATCCTGGAGATACAGAGTTTGTAAAGGAAATAGCACCATAATTGATTCCTAATTGTAGGCAAACCTGTGGGCATTAGTTTATTGAGGTTTACTGGATGTTCCGAAAAAACCAAACTCACTGCCATAGAGTTGGTTCCAACTCGCAGCGACCCCTCCTTGGGTTTCCGAGGCAGTTTCACTGTGGAAGTGGATTACCCAACCTTCCTTCTGAGGAATGGCTGGTGGGTTTGAACCGCCAGCCTTCTGGTTAGCAGTCAAATGCCTTAGGCACTATGCCATCAGAGCTCCCTTACTGGGCATTATGTATAGTTTATTTAAAATGCTATTGTTTTAACATTTAATTTTCCATATTTGAAATTTCATCTGGGCATCCAACAACCGGGCTTTCAACACTAATCCTATGAAACTGCTAAAAAGAGGAATTGGACAGCCCATTCTTGTTAACCACTAATATGCCAGCCTAACTGCTTCTCTCCTTTTTCCCCTACTGCCCTCCACCTCAACATACTACTTGCTTCCACTTGCGTCTAGGTTTATAAGGTATATTCAGATATCTGAAGTTTGTTCAAGGTGTGTCTGACTGCCAGGCAACCCGAGTAGCTCATATGCCAAAGGCTAGAGTGTGTGCACACTTTTTCCCTCTTAAATTTGTAAGCCAAGTATTAATACTGCAGAGAAAGTCCAATTTTCTCTGCCTCTCCTTTGTTTGCTGTAAATAATGAGTGATTATGCAGACATGAAAGTCAATGGTGGCACAAGGTTCATTACCCTACTTTGCAGAGGGTGGTGAGGTCTGTTAACAGCAGGCTGCTGCAAGAGAGTTATTAAGGATGTGAAATCTCATTGGAATGTGTGCTTTCTATTTGAACAGATGACACCGTACATGAGTCAGCCGAGCCATCCCGCGGCGAGAACGCGGCACAAACACCAAGGATACCCAGCCGCCTTTTGGCAATCCTACTGTTCTTCCTGGCGATGCTTTTGACATTATAGCACAGTCTCCTCCCATCACCTGTCACAGAGAACATCAGGGTCTTGGAACACCAGAGATCCACCTAACTACTCATCCTAAGAAGGGACTTGTTATTGGTTTTTGGCAGATGTCAGATTTTTGTTTTCTTTCTTTCAGCCTGAATTCTAAGCAACAACTTGGGGTGTGGGATAGAGGGGCTAAACTAATTGCTGCCTCACTCACCTCTCCCCACCCCCAGCCCTTGCCCATGACGTCTCTCACTCCTTCCAAATTAAATGGACTCCAGATGAAAATGCCAAATTGTCTAGTGACACCAGTGGTTCGCCAGCTCCTGTGCTTTCTCCTCTAAGAGCTCACCTCCGTTAGCATACTGTGTCAGCGGTATATGGACAAGGAAGAATAGCGGCAGATGCAGCCAGTGATGGCTAGGCCCAGGAGGGTTTTACTCTCCTATACAATATTTATGCCTTCTCATTCAGAACTGTAAGATGATCGTGCAGGGCATCATGTCACCATGTCAGGTCCAGAGGGGAGGTATTAAGAATAGATATAATATTACACCGTTTCCTCTAGGAGTGTATAAATGAACAGGCTTCTAAAAGGTTGAGACACTGGTTTTTTAATATGACTGTCTTAAAGCATTCTTGACAGCAAAACTTGTGCTCTGCAAAAGAAGCCCTTTTTTTTTTTTCCTTCCAGGAGGCAGATCAGGTGCAGGAATACTTGCAAGAATGCAAGTATAAAAACCCAGACAACTACATGTTTGGTGGGGGTGTGTATGTGTGAGTGCCTCTAATATTTTTGGTGACTGGGTAGTACACACCAGACTTTTTTTTTTCTTTGAATACAGATCACCATGGTGCTACAACTATTTTATTTTTAGAAACTTAAAGAGGCATTTTTATGAATAAAGTGACCTTCCCCAAGGCTGACAAGCCAGGGTAGATGAGTGCATAGTGGCATTACTTTGGATAATCCTCTGGGGGATGGTCTGTACCCAGGCAAGGATAGCAGTGACCAGAGGAGATGCAGTTTGGCTTTGCTGGAGCGCCAGTGTGCTGTGGCCTTTCCCCAACTCCCACCTCAGAACCCTAATTTTGCTCCACACTCCACCACTGCAGGGGCCCCCATACAGACCCTTGTCACCAAGAGAGTCAGTCAGCACTACTTGGGAGGGCTAAAGGTACATTTGGAATAAAAATTCCAAAGTTTGAAATAAAAGGAAAATTTCAAGTGTTGATTTTATATTCTTTCCCTTTCTGACACAGCCTAAAGCGTAGGGGGAACATGTGTTTATCTGTGGGAGATAAACAAGATGGAGTCCCAAAGACTTTAACAAAATATTTTTTTAAAAATCCACTAGAATAGAAAATACATTATTTAGATATACTTTATGCTGAGAGTGGTATATATGCTTGTCCTATTTAAACTTGTGAGAAAAAGTGGTATCCCTTGATACGTTTAGAAATCTTGTTTCATTGTGGGGGGGGGGGCAGAAGGAGCATCAGAGCAGGATGACCCTGTTTAAGAAATCTTAGCATGGCCAACAGTTGATTACCACGTAATGCAAGTCTTGGGGTTTCTACTGGCGGGGCTGTCATGATTGAACTCCAAAGCCTAGACAGGAAAACGCATCAGACAATGGAAGAGCAATCTAGCCTTTTTTGCTATTGCACAACATGTGAATAGAAACCATGCCTTTCAAAACAAAATAAACACGATGATCATGTAAAATGTGAAAAATCAAAAGCATTCCAGCAAAAGAAGGATTTTTTTAATATATTTGTTTTTTAAAATGTATTATATAGAAAAGGGAGGGACCATATTGTGGACAGACTTCATGAATGAGAATTTGCATAGAATTGTGAGTAGTTCTGGATTAGAAAAAAATATATGAATGAAAGGCAGCTATAAACATACTGCACCCTGCAGAGTTGTACACATGTTGAAATGTAATCTGGGCTTACATGATCCTTTGGGAGTGGATGTTACTGCTGGGTCTGTTCTCACTTGGAACCAGGTGAGTGGGGTTGCCAGCCTTGCAGATACAATCAATCCACTTTCGCCCCCAGACATCAGGAACTTCTCTGGAGTGGCAGAGCCTCGTCACAGAAAGCAGCCACCATTTCATTGAAACAGACGTTCACAGCATCTAATTCCTTTCTCCTTTAACTATTTATATGCTCAGCACTCTCAGTAATACCCAGTAATATTTCTTTTTATTAATAGTTAAAGGGTTGTTGAGCCAGTGGGATTTGGGTTAGGGGAATAAAAGAGACACTTTCTAAAATGGATCAATAGTCAGAACCAAAATAATACTGCATGTTCTATAACCACAAGGAAAACAAATGATTCTATAATGATTCCAGTTAGTCATAACTCCATTAGCAGTGCTAATTTCATTTTAGAAATGGTGACTTCTGTGGTTTTTCTAGCATTTGTCTCTTTAACAAATGATGAAATAATTACTCATGGCCCTCTCTGCCATTGTCTTTCATTTTTTCACAATGAAATTAGGCCCCTTTCCTTCACCATTGTGCCACTGTGAAGTAAGTGGCAAGACTAAGAAGTAGCAAGACTGCCCACACCAGTAGACAGTGTGTTTCTCTACCTATAAGTGACATCATCGTGGGTAATGCATTTGCTACTGAGTTCTCAAGATGACTTGCATCAGACAGTTCTCATCCTGTCAAAAAAAGTGCTGGTGGCCTTTTTTTTTTTTTTTTTTTTGGTGGTGGTGTTAAAACGCTCTGGGGGCTTAGGAGGAGGCCATGCAACTTGCTAGCAGCTTTTAATTTCAAAAACATTTTGAAAACCTGGAGGGCAGCCTTAACTGCCCCTCAGCCCCGGTTAGTCAAACCCCAGTGACCTTTGCCCTGGTTGCCAGGGCTTTTGCAACTTGAAGCAGGGAAATAAGGATCTGTCTGTTTAGTGGATACTGTGTATCCTTTAATAGACCAGGTACAGTTGGTGTTAGTTTAGACTATTGTTTTGTACTGTACTTTCTTGGGTGGCAGAGGAAAGAAAACATTAAAAAAAAAAAAATGCGTTCTTTAAATTCTGTATTATTAGCAACCTCTGTTGTATATAGTGTTTGATAATAAAGTATTAATTTGATTCTTATGTCTTTTGTAAGTGAGAACAATAGACTTTCAAGATACAAAACATGCATTGAGGCTTTGAAACATACAATAAATGTGTGGCTGAGAAAAAAAGTCACAAATGGCTGAGACACTGCTCCATCCAGGACTTGTGTGTGGTCATCGCTCCCCCAATCTCAAGACTCCACCATCTTGGGACCTGGAACAACATGACTTTTATGATCAATATTAATCACCAATGTTTTCAAGGTCTGATGTTGGAGCCCTGTGGGTTTTTTTCCACCCCACCCCCCACCCCCAGCATGTTGGTTTGAAAAGGTTTAGGAAATTTAGTAAATTTAGCGGTTCTATACTTTGGTTTGTTTTTCTGTTTGTGGTTGTTTTCCTGGACTTTTTCCTTTTCCCCCAGGAAGGGTCTTGCCAGTATCAGTGCAGCCGAGCATGGGATTGGTTGCAAACCAGTCCATTTAGGAAGGTTAAGTGGGGCTATTTCTCTCTCTGTGTCATTGTGAAAGGAAGAGTCACACAGTACCTGTGGATTTTCAGGGACTCTGTTTTTCTCTGGTGCCTTAGCAACGGCAGCATTTTTATTAATTTCCCCAAAATTAGAAAAATAGTTTAAACTCCTCCCCTCCATTCATCGCTGTCAGAGTTGTGGTCATGAGTTTTTCTTTTGAAAACCACCTCCACCAACACCCCCGTTTGCCTGCCTCCCCTTTATTTTTTTCTTTTTTTGTCTCGCCTTCCTCCTCCATTTTATTTTCCCTCAGAGCCGTGAATGGGCAGGTCTGTCTCTGGTTTGGCATCACTGAGTTTTTCCCATGCATTTGCCCCAGAGCCGCTCAGATGTGAGACAAATCTCCCTACAATGGGCTTGCTCCCATTGTCTGTACAGTTTAATAGATGCTGGCATGTTGGAGGTTACCCATGAGTCAAAATCTGCTTTCCATGCTTACTCTTGACACCCCATTGAAGCCACTCATTGTGTGTGCGTCTGGGTGTGAAGTCCAGCTCCGTGTGGTCCTGTGCTTGTACTGCCCTGCTTTGCAGTTCCTTTGCACTTACTCATCGAGTGCTGTTTTGAAATGCTGACATTATATAAACGTAAAATAAAATGTAAAAAAAGAAAAAAAAAAAACAACACACACAAACAAACCCATACGATCTGTATTTGTATATACACGTGTCCGTACAAGTATACCTAAATAAAAATTAAAGATTTTCATCATTTTAATTGGATCCCTCCTTCTACTTCTTTGTTCCTTGAATGACGCCTTTATTTCAGGGGCTACTTGTACTGTGCTGATTTTTTTCAAACTCTTTGTAGACAGAAAAGATAATACCACATACACAAGAGAAGGCCTGAGCAGCTCAAAGAATGCAGGGTTAGAAATGGCCAACTATCTAGGTGCATTCCAGCTATTCTGATGAGAGAATCATGAGATTTCAGCCTTGTCTCTGTATTTGAGCCCTTAAAATAGGCGCTGCCATAGGGCCTGCATCCTAAAACAACTGGGAACGAAATACCAACTATATTCTTTCACTTTCCACTTATTTTTTGCACCCCTTCAAGAAAAAAGACTAAATAAACATTTTTTTCCACATACAATCCAGAAAGAAAGAGTAACAGTTACAAGAGTACAGTCCAGAATCTCAATTCTCATTGTCAAGGAGAATTAGTATCTACCACTGTGTGACCCTGGGCAAGTCACATATCATCTGTGAGCCTCAGTTTCCTTTATCTATAAAGAACAGGATTAGATAAATGATTCTTCCTGTTCTTTAAATTCTGCCCTTGGGCACTGCTGGGCACTGCTGGGCACTGCAAAGTCCATTTTGCATCTGGGTGATGTGTGTTTTTTGTCTTTGATGATGACATTGCTATAAGCACAATAAGGAGAATTTCATCTGCAGAAGGGGAAAAAGCACAAATATCCGACATAATAGACACCTAATACATTTCAAGATTTGGCTTTAATTACACTGTTAACATTAAACTCATTGAAATCTTTTTATTATACTTAATTATTTGACAGGGCACTAAACACTAATTATAACTTACTGTAACTTCTTTTTTTTTTTTTTTTTTTGCTAATGAAGAATGACAGCTTTATAGAATAAGAAGCAACTCACATTAAAAAAAAAAAAAAGTTGTACTGGACTACCTGTGTGATATTTTCAAACCAGAACAGCATTGCGTTGCCATTATCATCACCATCGTCATCAAAAGCATTTAAATGATCATTACATTTTGCTCAGTGCTGTGCAGAATAAAGTTAATGTTTACAATCTGTATTATCTATCAAAATTTACAACAAAAGGCAGGCATTACGTATAAGCATGCCACAGTAATGATTTCTAGAGAAAAATAAATTCAAGTATTTCAGATACATAATGGGGTAGATCAAGACTCTTAACAAAAATGGGGTAGATGGATACTCTTTTTTTACAGAAGTGAAAAAAGTTTGGGTATTAAGCTTAGGAAGCATAGAGTTAAAGGAAGTCACCCTTACAAACTGTCAAAGTAGGGATAGGAATGTTTTACAAAACAGAAAACTTGGTGAGTTCTAAACCATTGTAGGTTTTAAGAGGGTAGGGTGATGAAGTGCATGGAGTAAATTTTCATACTGGCTACAGAAGTGACTGTGAAAATGAGAAAACCCAAGACACCTCTGAATGCCGTTGAAGCAAATTGTGAGGATATTGGTCCAGAGAAATCACCATAGTACCCTAAGGAAGGAGGGAAAGTGATGAAAAGATGAACATTTTGGGTCACCCTTTAAATAATAATCAGATTGCTGCTCCTGAAGCTGACTTTCAATTGTGAGATGTCCAGGGTGTGAGTGAAGGCTACACACACACACACACACACACACAAAGGGAAATAGGATACAGTGCAGAACATAACAAAGTTGGAGGCTAAGATAATTTGAAAATGACTTGAGTCCCTCATTAAGAGACTAGTTCCCCCTGGATAGTGCTGCATGCTTTCATGGGAAAATAGGATGGACCAAAGAGGGGCGATGAGAAGTATTGCATGAATCACACTTAACTTGTTTGGTAACAAAACATTTGGAGTGATTGAGGGACCTAAGGTGTTATAGGAAAAAATCAATAGTAGAAAAAATTTTGAAATTTAGATTTAGATTTCCTAGCAGTAGGTGAATGAAACACATATACATGTATTTGAGAAAAGTTTGTGTCATCAAAAAAGTTCAAGGAAGTTGTTATGAATTACTGGTAATTCTAACAGTTTCTTTGGAATTGTTTGCAAAGCTTGATTTCATACTCTGCTGATAACATATCATTCAGAAAAGCATTGGCAAAAATGATATGAAAGAGCATTATGATCTTTGCACAGTTCCTTTGGAAAACAAGTACTTTTGAAAGTGATTATAAATAACTAATCAGGTCAATACTCACTTATCAGTTTAGAGTTTGATGTGTTCTACTACATTAATTGAGGGAAATTCAGTGGTTAAGCACATATGTGTGTCTGTGTTTAAAATAATGTGGTTGATAATGATGGACCTGGTGAGCAATGAATTTGCATCAGTTGGGCAGTTGTCTTCTTTTGTTTTAAAATACAAATGACAAATGAATGTATAAGATTAAAAAAAAAAAAAAAGATTACTTTGCCCCTAGGAGTCAATCAAAGGCATCACCAGAAATTCATTTGGGTTGGGGAGGGGTAAGTAGTCAAGCCACTATTTAAAAAAAAAAAAAAAAAAAAGCACCTAAGTAGACACAGGACTCTTGGCTGCTAATGAAAGGGCAGAGGTAAGTCCCCCCAGAGGCACATAGGAAGAAAGGCCTGGAAATCTATTAAGAAAATCAGCCATTGACAACTCTATGGAGCACAGTTCTACCTTGACACAACTGGGGTCACTATGAGTGATATGGAGTCTTTTCACAACAAATGGGTTGATTTCTCTATTTGATTTTAAAGTAGAAACAATGAGCAAATGCAGCTTTCAGGCAAGTCTCCTACCGCTCATGCAAGCACCATTCTTGCTTTCCAAACAGGATAAAGCTTCTGAGGCCTTCCTGCATAGAATTTCCAGAGCCACCTCTTATAACTGGGCATAAGCAAGGCAATTAAAGGACTCATGTTCAGCATATTCCAACATAATGACCCTTTTGACAATTCTTGTCAGATTGTCACACTCTCTTCCCAAGTCTCAGTACCTGCTGAGAAGAAAGCATGATTGCACTACTTTTCATTAAAAGCATCCACCTGCTCCTTTCTAAGTGTCCCGTGAGTCTGCCATCTCACCCCCAGCAATGGAATTAGGTGGTGTCCACTCCGAAGAAAGGTCAACAAGAAAGTGCCACCCGCTTCAAATAAAAAAACTTTTAGTTCCGCTTCTTGCCATTTGGTCTCTGATTCAGGGTTTAATTCCCAGACATAGGGGTTTTCTGTAACATTAATGGAGGAAGACTTTTCAGCACCACAACCTGCATTATCACAGCACTGGGATGAGAATGCAAGCATCAGAGATGTGGCTGCAACCGGAGAGGATCTGACAATGTGGAGGTAAAAGCACTGCCTTACCGATGCTGTCAGTTAGAGTTAATTCACAAGAATCCAATCTAGTAGGTGGCTCTCAGACTCAATAATGCTCTTTGAAATATCCTGGAGTTTAGTCATGATTATTCAAGCAAGAACTTCATGTCACTTGGTAACACACGATGCTTGTCAATCTTGACAGGAACACAAAGAGAGGGACAAAAATTTTTTTTTCAAGAGAGATTACAATGGAAAAATAGGACAAAATATTTTTGTTTGCTCTTTTGTTCCCAAATACCAGGTGCTCCCTTCAACTGCACATATCATTTGAGATGTGGATATCCAGAGTCATTTTCATTCCTTCACAGCCGTGAAGCAAGATGCTGAAGTAAGAGAAAAAACCTGTTTCTTCCCACACAGATTTTGGAAAATGCATTTTATTGACAACATAGTATACTCTCCTTTTTGTGTTTAGAGCTTGTTCTTTTGGACTGCAAAACAAAAACGATTTGTGTAACACAGTGTGGAACTTGCAAGTCCTCTGAAATCTGTACTCTGCTTTACCAGATCTGGACACATTTCTGCAGCAGATAGAACAAGACGATCTGTGTCTTTTCTTTTCCTTTTTTTTTTTTTTTTTTAAATTCCTAAAGACAGTGTACCAGTCAGAAAGCTGACTCCATTTATTTCTTCAGCAGGGAGCAAGCCACCTTCTTCCTTCTGAAGATGCAGGTACTTAAAATAGTAATAGGCTTTGTGGTGTATAGCAAGTATTTCATCCCAAGATCTTAAAGGCATAAAGAATAAAACAAAGTAATGGCTCTTTCCAACAAGCTTGGGAAGAATTAACTGGAGAGGAAGATTGTTATTATTCTTCCCTAGAGAAACAGAACAAAGCTCCTTAACTCTGGCAGCCCAGGGAAAGAAGGAGAGTCAAGTTGATCCTGGATTTGGACAGAGACCCCTGGTCTGTTCCTCTTCATTCCTAAGAACTTGATTAAAAGCTTCAGCTGAAGGAAACATAAATGACATGTTTATCCTCTCGTTAGGAACTTTCAACTACAGTCTTATTGGGAGAGAAGCACTAGGCGACTTCTCAAATTTATCTTGTCTGTTACTCAATGATTCAGATGAAAAGAGGACTTTTCAAATGTAACTTTCTTCTAGAATGTCTTAAGGTGTCTCCAATCATCTGCTATATTCAAACTAATCTGTAAAAATTGAGAAGAATTAAAGAGAAGAATATATTGTCACTTCTTTCAGCAGTTCCCTCCTCCTCAACATAGACACATTCACAGTCTTATATTTTCTCTAATTTTATGCATTCACAGCACTTTTTTATTCTTGGCACGGTCTGTGCTAAGCAATATAGCATTTAAAAGGACACTGAGGGTTACTTTAGACATGATCAAACATCCGTTTGATAACATCTAAAGCCATAGGGCAAAAAAATATGGTGGTTAGAGGGAATCATACCAGGTTATTGGCAAGCCAGGTAACATGGTGTTCAACTAAGTGACAACAGTTTAAAAAAATTTTCCAAAACCTCCAGCTATAAACAGAAAACTGTTTACTCAATCAAGGAACATCACTAGGCATTTTGTACCCTTGGTGTCTTTTCCTCAACTCAGCTGACTTCCCCACTTGCAGAGCCAGAGAAACTCATGAAAACCCAGATGCACTAGGGTGGACAGAGGCATCATTTAACCAATCTGGCCCCAAGCTTTTTGGATCAGTTGGGCAGGCCAAGTATGAGAGTGTGCAGACTCTGATTGATAGAGGACTGGGAGCTGCACCTTAGAAGGACTGACCAGTGTGGGCAAGCACAAGAAGCCACAGAGCTGACAAAACTCGCATTGTCTTGAGACTTCCTTAAATTAATTCTCTATGTTTACCTTAGTCTGGACTGGATGCTGGTGCAAATTACAAACCCGTGATTTACTCCTAGTTCAGATTTTCAGGTTAGCATAAATTAGAGTACCCTGCATTCTGTGTGGGTCTTGCCCTTCTCTGTTCCCTGTCAGTATTCAACAAAGCAAGTTAATCTGCCTGGTAAGTGACAGCTCTGCCCCTTGTAACTGGCATGGAATCAATTTTTAAACTTGATTTGAGAAGTGAAGGGACTATCAGGAATTCAGTGCTTGCTGGTGGATTCATTAGTAGGCTGAATCAGTTTTAGCTGGGATCTGCCTGGCTGTCCTCATCTCTTAGTTCTGTTTTTTTTGTTTTTTTTTTTTCTTTTTCTTCCTTTTATCATCGATCCTGCCCACAAGACTTATTACCTACTCTCTACTGAGGACACCAGTCCCCTTTGTTAAGTTGTTCACAGAAAGCACACCCAACACTCTGCTCTGGTCTGAAGTTTGGCAGCTCCGTAGAGAAGGAGGAGAAAAATAAAGTGGGTGAACACCGTATTTCCACAGAAATTGACCCAAACACCCCAGAATGCTGTTGCTGTTGTTGTTAACTGCCATCAAGTTGGTCCCAAGTCGCAGTGACCCTATGTATGACAGAACAAAACCCTGCTCAGTCGTGCACCATTCTCAGAATCTTTGTTATGTTTGAACTCATTTTTGCAGCCACTGTGTCAGTCTGTCTTGTTGAGGGCCTTCCTCTTTTTTGTTGACCCTCTACTTTAGTATGTGTGACATCCTTCTCCAGGAGGTGGTCTCTCTGGGACATGATAACATGTCCAAGGTATGTTAGCTTTAGTGAGCTAAAATGGACTGCTATTGGCTATTTTGAATCATACAATTGTATGGTCTACTGTGCCAGGAATGACAAATTGAAGAGGATAAGTATCACATTCATTGTCAAAAAGAACATTTCAAGATCAATCCTGAAGCACAATGCTGTCAGTGATAATATCTACATGGCTACAGAGAAGACCAGTTATGACTATTACTTAAATATATGTATTAACCACTAATGCCAAAGATGAAGAAACTGAAGATTTTTACCAACTTCTGCAGACTGAAATTCATTAATAAGGATGCATTGGTCATTACTGGAGATTGGAATGCAAAAGTTGTAAGCAAAGAAGGATCCAAAATCAAAAACCAAACCCACTGCCTGCTGGTCGATTCAGACTCATAGCCACACTTTAGGGCAGAGTAAAACTCTCCCATAGTATTTCCAAGGCTGTAAACAGAACTTCTCACCTTTCTTCCACAGAATGGCTGGAGAGTTTGAACCTCTGACATTTTGGTAAAGAGCCACCTGCTTTGACTACTAACTACACCACCAGAGCTCCTGAAGAAGGATCAATAGTTGGAAAATATGGCCTTCATGATAGAAATGATGCCGGAGATCACAAAATAGAATTTTGTAATACCAACAACCTATTCATTGGAAATATCTTTTTCCACCAACATAAATGATTGACTATTCACATGGAAGGAGTTCTGGTGGTACGGTGGTTAAAATGTCTGGTTGCTAACTAGAAGGTTGGCTATTCAAACCCACCAGATGCTCAGCAGGAGAAATAATGAGGCAGTCTGCTTCTGTAAAGATTTGCGGTCTTGGAAACCCTATGGAGCAATCCAACTCTATCCTATCAGGTCACTATGAGTCAGAATTAAAATCAATGACATCTGTAGAAAGACATGATAGAGAAGCTCAGTATTCATTAGCACAAGGCCAGGGTCTGACTGTGGAACAGACCATCAACTACTCACATGCAAAGTCAAGTTGAAGTTGAAGAAATTTAAAACAAGTCCGGGAGAGCCAAAATACAACCTTGATATAAGCCACACAGAATGCTACAAGGAAGCAAAAGAGACACCCTAAAAGGAAACAAAGGCAGTTGTCCTCAGGAAGTATATATACAGGCTTTCATACCACCACCACCACCCCCACTGCCTGCTGAAAAATTTTCCTTTTGAGCAGTATGGAAGCAATCTGAGGCTGCCACTTTGAAGGGATTGACATTCATTTTTTTGATATGGAATTTAGAAAAAGGGAGATTGATTTTCCAATCACTACAATATTTCCTCTGCTTCCAAACTTATTCTCTGCCCTTATCTAGTTTATGGATGTACAGGAAGGAACAAGTGAAATTGATGACTATGTAATTGGTGGCGCATCCAGGCAGGAATAAACCTTTGGCCAGCACCATCCTGTATTTGATGCTGCATATCTGTTATGCCCGCTGTGGTCACAGAATCTTGATGTTATTGTTAGAGACAACTCCATTGAGAAATCTATATGCAGGGCTAAAGCGTAGTTATACAGTGGGCTTGCAGCTCCTGTGAGAAGGAACAGGAGATGCTGACCTGTCCTTCAGCACCCATTATCCATGATATCTGTCCATGGCCTTGAGGAATACACAGGTTAGTGGGGGCACTTCTTAGTCTGCATATCTCCAGACTAAAGAAATAGGCCAAGGCCCTCTTGAGCCCAAATACACATTTATATTCTTCAGAACAGCTTGTTTCTTTGGAAGTGAACCAGGACCAGTTGCCGTTGAGCCAGTCCTGACTCACAGTGACCTCACATGTGTCAGAGTAGCACCGCACTCCACAGGGTTTTCAATGATTTGTTTTGGAAGCAGATCACCAGGTCTTTTTCCAAAGTGGCTCTTGGTGGGTTTGAACTGCCAACTTTTCTAGTGTGTTACCATTTGTGCCACTCAGGGAATCTTTGTCATTGGCATAAAGTTGATTCCAACTCACAGTGGTCAAGTGCTCAGCCTCAAACCAAGATTTCAGTTGTTCAAATTGACTAGCCACTCCACAGGAGAAAGATGTAGCAGTTTGCTCCTGTAAAAATTACAGCCTTGGAAACCCTATGGGCAATTCTACTCTCTCCTACAGGGTCACTATGAAGAAATCCCTAGTGAGAGTTTACTCTGTAGTCTTCTACACAGAATGACTCTAGGGTATTCCAGAGAATGCCTCAAGTCACAGCAAGTTTCCCCCCCCCCACATTTTATTGAAATACAATTCACGTACAGTGAAATACACAAAACTAAAGAACTCACAGCAAGTTTTACATCCTAAAATGAGGTTTGGCCTTTACATCACAGAAAACTGACTTGCTGATTCTATCACAATAGTTTGATTCTTACAGATCAAGGAAAAAATTTCTCTGGAAAGAACAGAGGGAAAGTGAGATAAACCATTTCTTGGACTCCAGAACTGTCTGCAATTCAGTGCTGTTGACAAGTAAATGATATCAAATCGTATGCAGACTGCGAGTTACTTCACTTTACCCCAAACCTAACCCTAGGAAAGAAGAGAGAGTTTCACTTATTCATTTAATCATAATTTGTGGAGCATTTACTGTATGTCAGAACCTGTGTGAAGCCCTATAGATATTATTTTTAATAAGAGACTGGCTCCACCCAGGAAAAACTCCCAAGGGACTGTACACATCAGTAATGGAGATGGCAGTATTCACAGTACCTTCTAAGTCAGGAGGCTTCCTTGAGAGCCACGCAAGATGCCAGGTCATCTTATCCTGGGCTGCAGCTGATTGGACAGGGAGTGAGTACCTGACCCAGAAGCAGTCAATCCATAGTCTGGTCAGGGTTATGTGTGGGGCCCGGTAAGGGAAAGAAAAAAATCTTTTCCCATTCTTCTAAGTTAGTAATTACCCAATACAATTAGTCTGCCCCACTTGAGAGGTAATAAGAATAGAACGAGTCGGAAAAGATGGGGATAAACAAAAAAAGGAGCAGATACACCAAAAGCATTTTAGTCACCTCTCTTCCAGCAAAGCCCTAACATCAATTGCTCAGTTCCAAAGAGCTGCTTTCTTTAACACAGAACCATGTTCTAGTTCTGGTTACTGTAATGTAATGTCTGATCATATCTGGTTTCTATTTTGACATTTAGGTGAGATTCTGACTCTACTGTTAGCATTCCACTGTGATGTAGTGGATTTGGACTCATAGTGACCCCATACTACAGAGTAGAACTGGCCCATAAGGTTTCCAAGGTTATAAAACTTTACAGAGTCTAACCATCCTATATAACACAGTAGAACTGCCCTACAGGATTTCTAAGGCTGTAATCTTTATGGAAGGAGCTCTGGTGGTGTAATGCCTAAGACATTTGACTGCTAACCAGAAGGCCGGCGGTTCAAACCCACCAGCCCCTCCTTGGAAGGAAGATTGGGCAATCGACTTCCATAGAGATACCGCCTGGGAAATCCAAGGAGGGGTCGCTATGAGTCAGGATGGACTCAATGGCAGCGAATTTATTTTTTTGCTTTGTTTTTAAATCATTATGGAAGCCCTTGTGGAGCAGCTGTGGGTTCCAGCAGCCAACCTTTTACTTAGCAGACAAGGGCTTTAACACCGGCGCCACCAGGGATCTTTATGAACATATCCAGACCAAACCCACTGCCAGTCACTTGTAGGGACACTTTAGGACAGAGTAAAACTGCCCCATAGGGTTTCCAAGGGTGTAAATCTTTATGAGAGCAGACTACTTCATCTTTCTCCTGCTGAGTGACTGGTGAGATTGAACCCTCGACCTTTTGATTAGCAGCTGAATGCCACTATACCACCAAAGCTCCTTTTATTAACATAGGCATCCTTAAAATAAGCCCTCATTACTTGAGCTAGCCTGAGTGAATCACAGTTCCTTGCAAGCAAAATAGTCTCTTAAACAAATATGATAGGATAAGAGGACTATGAAGAAAGTGCAATGGAAGCACAGAGGGAGTAATTAATACTGCTAGAAGTTAAAAACCTGATTTTGAATTTCAATATGTTACAGTACTGAAGAAATTTGCCACATGCAAAGGTCACCAAATCCAAATTGAAACTAATGAATTATATAAAATGACACACTGGATTTTGTTGAAGATTTAACCTTTTTTGGGGGGCGGGATATGGGGTCAGATGCAGAATTTGTTTAAAAAGCCCCTTCTCCCTGCTGATATCCTGTATCAGGTGGCACAGAGAGGAGTTACAAAAGCAAGACTCTAATTAAAGGGTCTTTGAGATGGCCAACAAACAATGCCAAACACCACCACAAATGAACTCAAGGATCAATGGGGAGAAAAAAGGACCTACTCTAATTCCACAGGAGCGGACCAAGGAGAACTTTCCTTAATTGGTCTCTGCTTGGGAACCTGGAGCTCTCGCCCATTAACATGTGACATTTACTAACAAAGTGATGTACACTAACAGCCAGTCTCTTACATGGATTGGTGGAAACATGTTTCTGCTTGGCACAAACTCCTCAGGGAAAGCAGAACTTGCTGAGCTGCCTTGAACGTTACCAATATTTTCCGGCACCTGTTTGCCATTATGCAGAAAAGGCATCTCATTATCAAACATAAATGCTGTCAGTAATGGCGTGGAGGAATCCTAAACAAGTGCAGGCAAGGGGCAAGGAAACTTATATTGGTTTAAATATTTTCTCTTTGCAAGCTCATACCGTATAAACATTCCTTTTCAGTGGTAAGAATCTTCAAAGCTGAAAAGGCAGCGGGGAGAAAGCATTTCAAGGCATGAATTTGTGGTACAAAACAAAAGATGCCCTCACTGTTTTAAATCGGTGTGCCCTGAATGGGAGGGGGTGGGGTTGAGGAGACACGTTATTCCAATTCCACTTGGCTGTTGCAGAAGTTTGCTGGGTTTCTTTTACTCCTGTGAAAAGCTCTCAGTTCTGATGGGAGAGTGCACAGCTTAGATAAACTGGATTAGAAGAAGAGAGATGGATATAATTCATTCTTTGACACTAAAAATGGGATGGCCGCCTGCTATAGTAAGTCCAAGAAAAGGACTACGCTTATCTCAACTTCAACCTGATGTCAATAATTATACAGAACATGAGAAGAGAGGTCCCTGTTAACCAAAGCAGGGGGTTTATCTGGCCTTTGTTGTCTCCTGGATAAATCCATTAGCATGGCAGCCTGGCTATTCCCCCTCTTGTAGAACAGTGTTTATGCTTATCTTCTGCTTGACACAAAAGCACAATCAAGACAAAGCCAAGGAATGTGTGGCTCTTCATTGCAAGGGAACGCCTCCCCCACTTATCTCCTGTACGTAATTATTATTTATAGTCTGCATTTGTTTTCAGGTTAAAATAAAATAACATAAAATAGAAAAGCTACCCTGTATCTCCTAGGCTCTGGTCTCATTAGCCAGATCTTAAAACTCTGGTACTTCAGAGAAGTTTTGCCAAGTGGTTAAATGAAATGCACACAATTGCAAAGTGTTATGAATATTTATGATGGTTTAATGATGGGATTTTTTTGCATCCATGAATAATAAAGATTTTAACAAGAACAGATAACGAGATGGGGACAAAACAGTGAAGCGGTTAATACAAGAACAGCTCTTGGAGGGACCCCACTGAGAACAGCAGGAGCCGATGGCCTCCCCTCCCTCTCCACCAGAACCAAGTGCAAAACAGGGCACAGAGTATATGCGATCCCCTTCCCCCCTCTTTTAAATAGATATCTACAGCTAAAATAGACTTTTTTATCCCTATTTTGTGTGTAACTCATGGTCTCCCCTGGAGGTGTAGAAAGCTCAGAGTGATAGACAACATTATTGTAAAGTGACCTTCCACTTCTAACAGTTTTATTGGTTTCAGCCTTGGATTTCCAGTAGAATTTGCTGCTTTGCCGTTTCTGAGCCAGTTACTAATTAAAAAGCACTTGTAGAGGCTGAAGTTGCTGGGCCCTCTCTCTGGAAGCTGCTGACTATCTCACAGGCCACCATTTTCAATATGAGGAGGGCCTGCAGCAAGTCCCCTCAGCAGAAGTTTGTAAAAGATAAAGGTTAACGTTGCCATTGATATTTCATGAATCAAAAGCAAATAATTCCCTACGTGACCCTGCCAGGATCTGACATGTAGGCTAAACTTTGTGTCTCAGTTCTAGGTCTCCCTGCAGCCTGCCCTGGGAGTATTCTACCCTTTCACATGCAAACCGTGACAATGACTCCAAGGAGAGTCAGGTGGTTTAAATAGAAGAGTTCTGGGCTAGCTGCTGCCTTTGGCTTATCTGATTGTTTCATGTGTGGCAAACTGTCTCTTTTTCCCCAGGTACATTCATTCATGTACTAAATATTTATTGAGCACCTACTATGTGCCACAAAGTGTTTTAAACATACATGATATACCCATGATCTGTGAAGAAAACAGACAATGATCTGTTCTTAATAATCTTACAAACTAGTGGGTGGTGACAGAATACAAATAATAAGCAAACTAAATGAGTAAATGGTGGATCATGGGTAAAGTGATCTGGGCAACAAGGAAATAAAACTTCCATGTTTACCTTAACAGTGTGCTTGCTTTTTGTGATAGCTGCAAAAATTACAGAAAGATTGCATGAACATAAAGTGACATTTTAAAGATCTAGAACAGTGTGTATCTGACTACCTGTATCTTAGAATCACATGATGAATGCCTTTCCTGAGTAAATGATCCCGTCCTACTTCATGTCCTCTGGGAATCTTAATTTCTATGCTAAGTTTGATGTAAACAGATATAAATGTCCACTGTTCAAAAACTATCCTTAAGATTGGACAATCTTTGATACCAAGTATTAAATTTTGGTTAACCCTTTATGCTGCAGAGTGTACAACTATGCATTTAAATCTACTGATGCAGACTGAGAGGGAAACAATTCTCATCTGGAAACTCATTTAAATAGTAAATTAGGTGGAGGGAAAGAATGTCAGATAGGCCCCTATGATTCCTTTACTTCCTCTCCATCTCTATTTCTTCACCAGTATTCTCACACAGTCCGACTTCCCTGCCTGCCAATTTTATTAAAGCCTGCTGTGCGGGAATTTCCTTTCTTTGCTTTGCTAGCTACCAAGACAACCCCGTCAACGTGATTTTTCACACATTTTCTCTTCCTGTGTTCTGCATCTCAGTGAAATTTCATCTCCCTGACTCACTGTTAAGTGTTTCTCATCTGAAATCACACTGACTTGTAATTTCAAATAAAGTGAAAAAAGAGGAAGTCACAAAAGGAGAAAGACAGACCATAGTCCTTCTCCCTCCAATTACTCAAACATTAAGCAAAAGCTACAAGGGAATAGCCCAGTCAACCAAGACTAACTGAGTACCAACATCTACAGAATGGAAGATTAGCTTTGGCACTCAACATACCACATTCCACAGCGCTTCTCCCTTTATGGAGCACATACATCTATCCAGATAATAAAATCCAAGGAACTGATAATAGGTGTTTCATAGAGCAACAAGAGTAATTGGAATCTGGAGCTCCACAGGCTACACTCTGAATTGCCTCCTCAGGGAAAAAGAAATGGAGCTAGAGGAGGGAGAACTAGAAGGGAAGAGGGCAGAAAAGAGGACTGAAGAGGAAGGAAAGCCTAATGAAAACAAGAATAAAATGACTTTGTAAGGAAAGTCCCCTGCCTATGCCACCCTACAAACAGAAACAGCTCAAGTCTCTTAGTGAAAACAAGCACTCCTCTATCATTTATCGTGCAAGAACCAAAACAAAAAAAGGCATAACTGTTCCCCTTCCTCCTCCCAATCTGTGATCCATGTAGGTACAATCTAATACTAGTATTTCTAGGAGTGGTTACGTGTAGTCAGGAGTCAGGTGGAAGGAGGACTTTCTGCTTCCTTACTCCTTTTATCTTGGTTCACAGTGGGAGAGTAGGAAGGGATGTGTGGAATGAGAAGGAATAAAAGGCATGGAAAACCTAAGGCACTTGTGCTCTGTAGAGAAATATGAACACTAGCCCATCTGTGTCAACTATTTTCATTGTATTTACCAGCTAAAGTATTCTTTTCTGCTGGTGGTCTATTAAGGCCATGGTTTGAATGGACTTGGACCAAAGATCTATATAGAAACAATATACAGTTTTAAAAGTGAACTTAATCAATCAAATAAAACTGCACAAAGAAGGACCATACTAGCTCTCTGACTTCAACTGGATGAGCTAGTGTGTCGCTTGATCCCAGGCATGCGCTTTGAGATCTCAAGAGATGGACCAAGGCTAAAAAAAAAAAATTAAAAAAAAAAATAAGAGGTCGCTGATGGAATCAACAGAAATCCTATGAGACAGACTTGGAGTGACAAAACAGAGTGTCTTAATTTCCTGAGAGATTGTCTCGGTTGTTTCTGAATTTGTCATTTTCCTAAAAATCACAAGTGAGATGCAGGTTTTTGTTCGGTCTTAATGTAATATGAGAGATCACTGGCTTTGGAATTAGAGAAAAATGGGTTTGAATCCCATATAGTCCATTTACTAATTGGCAAAATCCTGTTTTTCACATCCATAAAGGACACGTAAGGACATCTCTCTTGGGTGGATTGTTGAGAGGGTTTTGTGAGATATTATGTATCAAGCAACAGACATGGTGATTGGCTCATGGGAAATGCTCAATAATGTTTGTCACCAACAAGAACTTTTGAATCAATACCTAGAAAATACTTAAACATAGTAGCTGCTTCCTCTTTGCTTTTTAGCTCTTATGTGCCCGTACTTCCTCTTCCATTCCTTTTTTTTGTTTTGTTTTTAATCAGACATGCAAATGTGTTGCTTTCCCAAATTCTCCAAACTTCTATTCTGGCCTCTATATGTTCTTTTGTCATACTCCTTAAGAATGGAGGGAATGATGAAAATTTTCTTGTCTGACAGATCCAGAAAGGCTCAACAGATGGTATATACCTGAGGTGACAACTTTATAAAAAGCAACCTTTCAGAATGTATCCATCCAAATGAATGTCGCTTGTTTCTATACAGTCCTCTGGGAAGCCATACCCATACTCCCAATGTGGCTGCTTTTGTTTTATTTATTTATTTATTGTTAAGCACTCATCTTTTAATTGCTTTCAGAATCTTTTCAATGCCCTCAGCGTTGATGAAATTTTGTGGTTTGAAGGTGCATTTAATTTTTAGAAATAGCCAAAAGCAGTTGTAAGCAAAATTGGTTAAGTACAGAGAGTGATCTGGACAGTACTGTTTTTAAGCCAAAGTTAGATATAATTTGTAAAGCATCAATGTAATTTTCTTGTCTGGATTTTAAACATTTATGAGGGGAAGTCCAATGATATTTTGAATAAATTCAGTATTTCTGGAATTAATAAAGGTTTCTAGTTACTCCTTGACAGACAACTATTTTGGCTGTTTAAGTCCCTTTGTGTTTGTTTAAAGTATACACAGGCAGTCATCAGTCATCACTTTACAGTCACTCCTGATAGAGCCAGAGATGGTGACATTTCTCACATATGCAACACACTAAGCATATTAAGTAATGAAAAATGTGTGAAAAATGTTTACAATGAAGTGGATCAGACATCTTATTTTCGTCAGCTTGAGATTTGCATTTTATATATTGTATGAAAGTACTTGCCGACTAATGGAAACATCTTGGTCTAGAAAGTAGTTAATAATGCTTGCAAAGCACATGAAGGTAAATGGTATTGAATACAGCCAACTTCTGTTCCTTGGTATGTTATTAACCCAAATGCTCTGTTAACCAGCGTTTTTTAGCAGTATATTGAAAATTTTGAAAATCATGATGATCCAAGGTTGGACAAGGAGAATAAAGTACATTGTGAACAATCAAACAAAATTCTCTCATCATAGTTATATTGTTATTGATGATTCATGTGCAGGATGAAGAGCAAATATCTCTCATTACATATGTTTAATGAATTGTCATATCCCACCATGCAGCCATAATTGGAAAAAAAAAATCACACAATTTTATCTAAAAGTTTCCAATTCTCTTTTTCTCCCTGGAATCCAATCAATTTTCAAACCACTAATATATGCCAAATATGTCCCTTAGCACGTCTCCTGCATCTTCATAACACTTTAAAGGTGATGAAACCCAGCAGCAGAAAGTTTGGGTTCTTTGTTCAAGCCACTGCGTTTCCTAAACAGTAGGGCAAAGGCTTAAAGCCAGCTGTATGTGAATACAATCCAGATTATACCAGGAGGTCCTGATGACTCAAATTGGGTTAAGCAAAAGGCATGAATTGACACCAGGAAAGGTCTTAACTGAATAAGGGGAATAGGCTTAAGTATTATGTAACCTATTTAAAGGTTTCATGGCTATGAATGACACATGCTGTGAATTTGGATATGTCCCCTCCTTACTCCTTCAGGTTTCGTATCCATGTGCTTTCTGGAAGCCTTAACTCTGGCTTACCCTTTGACTTCTCATTAACCCAACTCTGTCAGAATAAGCAGGGAAAGGCACAAGAGGGAAATACTACCTTAGTTGTTTATCCCTAAATACCACATAATCCACACCAGCACATTAAATATTAAGACACTTTTCTTGAGAAATTTTTTTAAACAACAAGAAGAAATCCTCCTGTCTTTGTCACTTATATGAACTATAATTTTCTTCTGTGTGTGGGTTAGTCTACAAACACAGAGAATTCAAGTACTTGGTTTCTTCATTACTTTTATATGGATGTGTTTTGGTTCTCTAGTGCCACTATCACAGACATACCACAAGTAGGTGACTTTAACAAACAGGAGTTTATTCTCTTACAATTTAGGAAGCTAAAAGTCTGAGTTCAAAGTGCCAGCTGTAGGGGGTGGGTGAAAGCCCCTCAACCTTGAGCTTTAGCTCTGCCTCTTTGTCCTGGCCCACTGAAGGATTCTCTTAACTCAGGCAGTTGCTGACTGCCGAGGCTGACAAACCCAAGGTAGACAAGTAAAATATCACAGTCTCAAGATTATCAAGCAATATGGCAAGCCACTAATTCAAGCCCAGAAACAGTCTCAAGATCGATAGACAACATGGCAGGCCACTGAGATGAAGACTCGGCCAAATGCAGAATCCAGATGTGCCAAAAAGTTCAAGACCTTTCTCAAAGCTTCTTATATACTGGAACAGACCACAACCCTAAGGCAGCGATTGGCGTTCATAGTAGATTCCACCACGGTGTTGATTACCACTGTCATCATAGGGAATAAGTACATCCATGTGCCCAGCCACTCAAAACCAGGCCCAGTCAAGTTGATGCATAATCATAACTACTACAGTATGAAACTCAACTTACTATGTAAATTGGGATTTTATTTTTTTAACTCTGAAAATTGATGTTTAATTTGGGCATCTCACCAGTTTCCTTTGTTTGTTGTTATCCATGATAATCTAGTGTCCCATTACCAGGGAAAATTATGGGTTGCCTAATCATGAAAGGCTAATGAGCAATAAATATGCTCAATCGCCATTCTCAATATAGCTGAGAATAAAAAATGAACTACGTTCTTGATTAAGGGAGCACGTGTTTCATTCCTTATACAAGGAAATACTTTAGCTTTAACCACAATTCAGGCCTTTGAAATAAGCATATACTCATTCACCTTTTTAAAAATCACAAAGGAGGACATGGCTTGGACATAATTGAAGTGGGTATGCAACTGTCAGAACATTTGCATTTTAAGAGGTGCAGTAGAAACTTCTCCTCATCTATTCAATAATTATTCTCCCCTTTTTCCTTACTATCAAAAATACTGATTTTATTTAGTGTGGAGATATTTCCAAGCAAAAGAGTATGGTCAGAAAGACATAAGCAAAAATCATTTGGAGGATTTCTTAGGAAACAGCATAAAAGGGTGACAGGATACAGTTACATACCACCATCCCTTCTCTTTCCTGCCTGGGCATAAATATGATAACAGCACCTATCTTAAACCAGGAGGCAAACTTGAAGTTGAAAGCTCTGCTTAAAGGATAAAGAGGGAGTCCCAGGATGGTGCAAACATTTAACTTGCTTGGCTGCTAAAAGAAAGGTTGGAGGTTCAAGTCCACCCAAAAGTGCCTCAGAAGGAAAGTCTAGAGGTGTACTATTGAAAAATCAGCCATTGAAAACCCTATGGACCACAGTTCTACTCTGACATACATGAGGTCACCAGGAGTAGAATGTGACTTGGCAACTGTTTGTTTTTGTTGTTAAGGATATAGAGGCAAAAAAAAAAAAAAAAAAGTGGCAGGACTCTGCACTTCTGTTGACAATGGAATTTTAAGCGCAAGGCCCCTGGGAAAAGTAACACATTTTGTTGAGTTTAAGGTCATTTCTGTGCAGCAGGTTTTGCAAAGGAAAGCAAAAGCAGAGATAGAGGGCTTCACAGTGAAGAAAACGGTGCTGGTAGGGGTCATTGAGAGTGCATCAAATAAACAATTAACAAATAATTAAAAACTGGTTAATTTTAATATAAATGGTGGAATGATCAAGAGACTATGCATTGAAATCTGTGCAAGATTCCCAAATAGAAAACAAATGTGGATCACATTAGCTGAGGGCAACCTGTGCTAAACCGGGAGAAAAACAATGAGGTCCTGTTTACCTGACATCATTCTCCCTTAAATTTTAGTCACATTTCCCTCCTAGGATAGGAGAACAACTAGGCAAGAAGGATCCACCTGGGGGCACCTTCTTATCACCAGATATTCAACCCCTTCCTTTCATAGCCATAAATTTCGCTATGTTATTCTCATATCGATCAACTCCTGCTGGTTTTAAGAGTCAGGGATTTTTACAAAAATATTTTAATACCTTTCAGTCTTCTATCTCTTTGAAGTTCCAGCCATTATAATTCAGCTATTTCTTGGATCATAAACTTGGCAAGGCTTTCTGGAAAGAAAAAAAAAAGTCATCTCATTGGCAGGGAGGTTTTCTCATATGCTGACAGTTTAGCTTATATGAAATCGCTGAGTAATAGGAAGAATAAAATGAGGTTTGTAAGGCGAACAGGAAGCAGAATGCTCTCAGTAAAGGAGTCCCAGACACTGATTTTTGCTTATCTTAACAAGATGAAGGGTCTTCCCTTTAAAGCTACATTCATTGACCTCTTGCTGAAATTGTTTATTCAATGTGATTTCTTCACAGGATGGAGAGTGGTCTCATCTTCTTCCCTGAACCTTTCCTTAAGTGCTGTTTCCAACGTAATTCTGTGCTGTCACATTGTGAGCAGCCGTCCCTAACCCCTTTTGCTAAGAACAAGCCGGAGGCTTAGGCCCACTTAGGATGCCTCACACTCAAGGAGCCCTTCATCTCAAAACAAATCTCTTAAAAATATTCCTTGTAGCGAATCTTTGTAGACTGTTCTATCTGACATCTTGTAAAGGCTGAAAAGAGGAAGCTTTGTGCTTCTCTGAAGAGAGCCAATCTCCACCTCTGCATCTGAAGCACATGGAAAATATTAATTAGCTAAGTCCTTGAATACACAATGCAGAAGACATCTGCCCTTGTTTTCTCCACGCTAAATCCCTTTTCCATGCTTACTATAGCTAAAAAAAAAAAAAAATCACAGGAAGTAAAAATGGTTCAAATTAAAAACACACTCTTTCACATCACATCCTGTCCTGCTTACCAGTGCCATAATTCTACTGAACTGTAAACAATTAGATAGTGATATTGTAAAATTAGCTCCAATTTGCATAATAATGCTTTACTGTTATAATTTAGTGACTGCATTTGCACAAATTTAATAACAATTCAGCTTACTTTTTTTTGTTTTAATATATTTTATACAAATAATGTCAAACTTATTGATTATTAGGCTCCCAAAAGCAAGCCAGATGAGGACATTGCATTTTTGTGAGTATAATACACCACATGATATGATAATTCTAGCCTTCTTAAATTAAAGGTCACCTCCTTTACCGATTCTGTTTCTTTTCTCTCTGCTTAAGAAAAAAAGTTTTTAAGACTCCTAATGAACCAGAACAATGAAAAATATACCCATTACACACCTGATGGCATCTAAACCAGCTCAAAATAATTTAAATGCACTTTTCCCCCATGTTGTATTCTGGGAACTATAGACTTTAACTCTAAAAACATCTTCAAAATTAAATCTTAAGTTTAAAATCAGTAATATTTGAACCCTGGACTGGTGGACCTAATTGTATTAAAAGATGTTTTTATTGTATTTGCTGTCACAGATATTAATTCAACAGATCTAACCATTATTGTCTTTTGAATTTATAATTTCACCTGATAGAAATTGAATTGCCACATAATCTCTGCTCTTATCTGAGGTTTTGTGCTCCTGGGGCAACTGGTTCAATGATTAAATCATTCCAAGTCCTGAATCAATGCTTTCCTTGAGGAAAATTTCGATGATCTTTGCTATAAAAGGGCATCTCACTTTCACAAATGAAACCAGCTGTGGTTTTCTTGAAAAAAAAAAATTACAAGGTTTATTACTACATAGAGGTAAGTAACCTAGTTTTGTTAAGTGGTAGACTATTAAAAAGACTTTCCTGGAAATACTGGTTGTTCAACTTTGAAATGAGTTGTCAAGAAAAGGTACAGAAAGATGTATTCTTAATGGTATTTAGAAATCCTTGATTCTGTCCAGGGCTGCTCTGTATGGTTTTTCATGTTACTAGCTGAAAGAGGAAGCAAGTGGGCTGAATGCAGCCTGCTTTCTACTTGTCAAGCCAGGTGCCCTGGCATGGAATTGCCTCTCCAGTGGCTCTGACTCTCTAAACCAAAAAAAAAATGTTACCATGGAGTCAATTATGACTTATGCAACCCCATGTGTGTATGTCACAGTAGAACTGTGCTCCATAGAGTTTTCAATAGCTGACTTTTAGAAATAGATTGCCAGGCCTTTCTTCTGAGGCACCTCAGGCTGGACTTGAACCACCAAACTTTTGGTTCCATTTGTACTTTCCTAAAAAAGACCAAGCTGAACCCTTTGCCACTGAGTCAATTCCAGCTCATAGCAACTGCATGTGTTACAGAGTAGAACTGCTTCATAGGATTTTTTTTTTTTTAGTTTATGTTTATATTTTATTGATTCACCACGTCTTTGGCAAAAATAATGTCTTTCCTTGTAGGTTATTTGCTCTATCAGACCTCATGATTTTGGAAGTTTAGTATGTTGTGCTCTGACAAAGTAGTGGTTCTTGTCCTATTCTTCTTCTTCTTCATTTTTTTTAACACTTTATTTTGTTTTAGATGAAAATTTACATAGCAAATTAGGTTCCCATTCAACAATATATACACAAATTTTTCCGTGACATTGGTTTCTATCCACACAATGTGTCACCACTCTCCCATTTCCACCCTGCCTTCTCAGTTTCCACCTGTCCAGTTTCCCTGTCCCTCCTTGCTTTCTAACCTTTGCCTTTGGGCAAATGTTGCCCATTTGGTCTCATATAGTTGATTGCTGTAAGGAATACGTTCTTCATAGGTGTTATTGTTTATTTTATAGGCCAATCTATTATTTGGCAGAAAGGTGATCACCATGAGTGACTTCACTTCCAGATTAAAAGGGAAATAGTCTCTATCAGTCCAGTAGGTCTGGTCTTTCATATGAATTTGAGTTTTGTTCCATATTTTCTCCCATTCTAACTGGGACCTTCTGTTGTGTCCCTGGTCACAGCAATTGGTAGTGGTAGCTGGGTACTACCAAGTTCTTCCATTGTCAGGTGAAAGGAGACTATGGTACATGAATTTCCTTCCATTTGTTTCCTTGAGTCTTTGTTCCCTTCATTCTTCTTTGCTCCAGACAGGTTGATGTTGTCGTTGTTATGTGCCGTGGAGTTGGACCCAACTCATAGCAATCCCTCCTTGTGTTTCCGAGGCAGTATCACTATGGAAGTAAATTGCCCAACCTTTCTTCCAACGAGTGGCTGGTGGGTTTGAACCACCAGCCTTCTGGTTAGCAGCCAAATGCCTTAGGCACTACGCTATGAAGAGACCAATAATTTTACCTTAAACGTATGTCTCAAATTTTAAGGACGCAAATGCTATGACTCAAACGAGGATGTAGAACATTATCTTTATGACTTATGTTATGACAATTCACCTAGGTGTTCCTTGGGACTATGGTTTTGAGCCTTCAAACCTCCAGTGGGTTTTCTTGGCTGTAATCTTTTCATGGAAGCAAATCACCAGCCCTTTCTTCTGTGTGCCACTGGGTGGGTATCAATAGTCAACCTTTTGGTTAGTAGCAAACTATAAAGCATTTGCTCACTTAGGGTGAAAAAATATTGAATGATGCAAGAAACATCAAAAGAAGATGGAAAGAATACAGAGTCACTGTACCAAAAAGAACTGGTCGATGTTCACTCATTTCAGGAGGTGGCATATAATCAAGAACCAAGAATACTGAAGGAAAAAGTCAAAGCTGCCCTGAGGGAAGTGGCGAAAAATAAGGCTCCAGGAATTGACAGAATGCCCATTGAGATGCCCCACTGGAGGCGTTTACTCAGCTATGCCAAGAGACTTGGAAGACAGCTACCTGGCCAACTTACTGGAAGAGATCCATATTTGTACTTATTCGAAAGAAAAGTGATGCCACAGAATGTGGAAATTATTGAACAATATCATTAATACTATATGTAAGTAAAATCTTACTGAAGATAATTAAAAACTGGATGCAGCAGTACATTGTCAGGGAACTTCCAGAAGTGCAAGCTGGATTCAGAAGAGGATGTGGAATGAGGGATATCATTGCTGATGTAAGATGGATCTTGGCTCAAAGCAAGGAATACCAGAAAGATGTTTACTTGTGTTTTATTGAATATGCAAAAGCATTTGATTGTGCAGATCATAACAAATTATGGGTAACATTGAGAAGAATGGGAATTCCAGGACACTTAATTGTACTCATCAGGAACCTGTACATAGATCAAGAAACTGTTGTTCGAACAGAACAAGGGAACACTGCATGGTTTGGAGTCAAGAAGAGACTGAGTCAGGGTTGTATCCTTTCACCATACTTATTCAATCTGTATGCTGAACAAATAATCCAAGAAGCTGGACTATATGTACAAGAATGTCACATCAGGATTGGAGGAAGACTCATTAACAACCTGTGATATGCTTATGACACAAGTTTGCTTGCTGAAAGTGAGGATGACTTCAAGAACTTACTGATGAAGATTGAAGACTACAATCTACAGTATGGATTACACCTCAATATAAAGAAAAAACATCCTCACAACTAGACCAATAAGCAGCATCATGATAAGTGGAGAAAAGATTGAAATTGTCAAAGACTTCATATTACTTGGTTCTACAATCAATACCAATGGAAGCAGCAGTCAATATATCAGAAGATGTATAGAACTGGGCAAATCTGCTGCAAAGGACCTCTTTCAAGTGCTGAAGAGCAAAGATGCCTCCTTGAAGACTAAGGTGTGCCTGACACGTATTTTCAATTGCCTCATGTGCATATGAGAGCAGGACAATCTATAAGGAAGACTGAAGAAGAGTTGATGCTTTTGAGTTGTGGTATTGGTAAAGAATGCAGAAAGTACTATGGAATGCTAAAAGAACTAACAAATCTGTCCTGGAAGAAGTACAGCTGTAATGCTTCTTGGAAGAGAGAATGGCCAGACTTCATCTCACCTACTCTGGTCATGTTGACAGAAGGGACCATTCTCTGGAGAAGGATATCCTGCTTGGCAAAGTGGAGGGTCAACGAAGAAGGAGAAATGCCTCAACAAAATGGATAGACACAGTGGCTGCAACGATGGGCTCAGGTATCATGGAGCTGAACTGGGCAGTGTTTCGTTCAACTGTACACAGGGTTGGGATGAGTTGGAGCTGACTCTATGACACCTAACAATAATAACAACCACTCAGGGGCTTTATATATATATGTATATGTATATATATATATATATATACACACACACACACACACACACATATATTTGTAGTTGAGCACAAATCATTTCTTCTACTTTGCATCACCCAGAATGTTACTAGTAATTGTTTCATGTTTTTATAATAATTATATAAAGTTTCTTATGAGGTCTGTATTTGAAAATATAGAATTCTGGGAAGGAGAGATCCTAGGAAGTAGTTCTTTGTTAAGCAAAACCACATTTACACCAGCCTGGAACAACTATGAGTGTTATAATCCTCGTAGTACCTAGGCTCTGTAACAATCATAAATACTCCAGGTTGGTATATATGTGGTTTGGCCAAAGAACTGTTACCTGCTACCCTCCCAGAATGCCATACTTTTGAATAAAATCCCTCTGTGATATAAACTGTAATCATTTAACTCAAATCCTAATCCCACAATAATTGCAAAAAAAAAAAAAAAAAAAAAGGATTGTGGAAACCATTAGGAGTAACATCCAAGTTGATCCTCGTTCAATGTGTATCTTCTTACTCACAGTTTTGTTGGAACTTGTGATTATGTCTGTATCTTGCAAATAATGTCAACACTTAGTCAATGGATTTCATCAATGTGGGCAATCAATCACAATAATCAAGCCAAAATCCCATTCCCCACCCTCATCCATCTTCTTCTAAGTGGCAGCAGTTTTTGTGTAACATTTTGTCTCAACCCTCAGATATGTTCTTCAACTCTTCACTTTAGTTTTCCAAATAAAATCAGCTTATCCTTTCAATCTCACCATCTCTGATGTGAAGTTAGTAACATTGATCAAACTGCTTCTTCACTCAGAGTTATCTAGAAGATATATTGATTAAAAAATTATTTGGTTTGAAGAGATTTTGCACTTTATAAAAATCTATTGGTGTTATTATTTGCTACATGAATATCTTTATTTGCATGCATTCTGCTTTATTTAAAGGCATCTGGAACATTTAAATGATCAGACAAATACATATAACAAAGAAGAAATAACCAATATAGATTTCCATTTATTGTGATGCTGGTTATATGTCCAGTTGTGAGGATTTTCAACTTAGGAGTTAAAAATAGAGGCAGAGAAGATAATTTTGTTGCTGTTGTTAAGTGCCATTGAGTCATCTCCAACTCATAGTGAACCTCCCTATGCACAGCAGAACAAAACACCACCTGGTCCTGAGCCAGCTCCACGACTCTTTCTACACTTGAGCCCATCACCACCGCCACCATCTCAATACACCTTATTGAAGGCCTTCCCCTCTTTCATCGACCCTCCATCTTACCAAGCATGACATCCTTCTTCAGGAAATGGCCCCTTCTGACAACATGACCAAATTATGTGAGATGAAGTCTGGCTATTCTCGCCTCCGAGGAACATTCTGCCTGCACTTTCTCCAGGACAGACCTGTTAGTTCTTTTAGCAGTCCATGGTACTTTCAGCATTCTTCGCCAACACCACAGCTCAAAAGCATCAACTCTTCTTTGATCTTCCTTATTCATTGTCCATCTCTCACATACACATGAGAGAAAATACCATGGCTTGTGTCAGGCACACCTTAGTCCTCAAGGAGACATCTTTGCTCTTCAGCACTTGAAAGAGGTCCTTTGCAGCCAATGTTCTGACTGTTGCTTCCATTGGCGTCGATTGTAGAACCAAGCAATGAGAAGTCTTTGACAACCTCAATCTTTTCTCCATTTATTGTGATGCTGCTTATAGGTACAGTTGTGAGGATTTTCTAATAATAATTATATCTATATCACTATATTTTTACAGTTTAGAACAAAAATATTTTTTTTGTGTGTTTTACATAGCTATTTCATTAAATGCAGCCTGAAAAATTGTACTTGAACTAACCCCTATCTCTGACATCCTTTTTTGTAATCAGCTTTGCACCTTGTGAAAATTTTTCTAGAAGATTATTTAGAATTAGTGTCTCTAGGTTTCCATACATAAACTGTCTGAGTGATACTAAGACATACTGCACAGGAAATAAAAGGAGAATATGAATTTAGGTGTATAAATTATAAACATAATATTATCTGTAAAAGTATAAGACTGAGGCCCTCCTTCAGTGAATTCTAGAATGCCAGCCAAATTCCTCTCCTGAATTTTCTCTAGCAGTAGAGTCAGGCAGAGATTTGTGCCTTTGTAATTGTTTCCTAATGTGCTCCTGATGAGCATTGATCAGCCTCTTTCCTTCTTAATAGCCACACCCTGAGAAAAGACACAATTCTAGCTGAAGGCCATCTAAAACTGATTTGCCAAGAAAATATAACTCTATCAGTGAATGATAAAAACCTAGGATTTTCTTTTATTACTCTTATATAAAGCCCATATAAAACACAAAGGGCTGCATGCATTTACATTCTAGGCTGAAGACAAGAGGCCTCATGCACTCTGCAGAAGCTAGAGGAGGATCCTCAAACTTCAGTCCTGAACTTTCACATTTTTTTTTTTAAATCTGCATGCTATCTTTTTATTGGCTTATATATTTCCTTAAATGGCTCACTTAAAATTTTTGAAAGGAAAATGCATGTCACTACTCTAAAGGGAAAAAATTGCTATCACTTGTATTTTATTGTTATTATTATTATTATTTTAAAATACACTTTATTGAAATATAATTTATGTCCAGTGAAATACACAAAACTTAACTATCATTTGTCTTGAGATAACTATAAAAATAATGAAAATAAAACAAATTAGTAAATCCTAGTTGGACAGCTTTACCTGCCAAATGCCCTGAGCCTAAACCTTGGGAAAGACAGTTTAGCACCATTCTAGTTCTGAAAACTTGAAAGAAATTTGATAGGGGAATAGATTTCTTCTTATAGAACTCATATTGTGTAATGTCAGGTCTTTCTACTTCTTAGAATCATCTCTAATGGCAAAAGAGTTGTAAGACCCAAATTTTTGGAAACAAGTATCTGCCATTACTTGAAGTCCTTCTGCACACTTCTGACTCACCACTGTTTCCATCCCTTTTCTGTGATTGTGAAGAGTATTTGGAAAGAGCCAGTAAACATCAAAGGAGACTTCGTAATTTAGTGGGTAAGCACTTGCTCTCTGCTCCTAATCAAAGGTAGGTGAGTCTAACCCACCAGCCACTCTACAGGAGAAAGATGTGGCAGTCTGCTTCTGTCAAGATTTACAGTGTTGGAAATCCTATGGGGGCAGTTCTACTCTGTCCTATAGTGGGGTCGCTATTACTCAGAACTGACTGGATGGCAATGAGTTTGGGTTTTGGTTTAGTAAATGCCATAGTGTAATTACTCAACTAATTTATTCATTTGCTCAGCAGATAGTAGGTACATACAAAAGCAATCATTGTGCTAGCTGGTGGGATTGAAATGATTCAGTCCTTATCATTTGAGTGCTTAATCCACTAACCCCAAACCAAAACCCACTGCCTTTGAGGATCCTGAGTCATAGTGACCTTATTGGACAGAGTAGAACTGTCTTATAAGGGTTCCAAGGCTGTAAATCTTTATGGAAGCAGACTACGTCATCTTTCTCCCACAGAGAGACTGGTGGGTTCAAAATTCCAAACTTTTGGTTAGCAGCTGAATGCTTTACCCACTGCTCCACTAGAGCTCAGATGACTATTGATTACCCAACTTTTTAGGATTAACATTTAAAAAAAAAAAAGAGAAGAAAGAAAAAATATCTTGTATGTCCTAATATTTTTTGTTAGCCATTTCTTCCTTGAATGAATGAATGAATGAATTGAAAACACAAACCGTGAGGCAAAATGGAAAATGTTCATTTCAAGTAATCATTCACAATTCTTAATTATGGTCATCCATTATCACACAGCTATCCCAAAATCTTTTTAATATATGCTAATTGTTAAGATATGGAGCTACTCTCAGAATCTGAAAAAAATAAAAAAAAACTACTTGCATACACGTATGATACCAAAGTAACAACTTAACGTGCCTATGATCTTAAAATTTTCAGAATACGGTCATATATATTTCCTCATTTGAGCCTCATGACAGTTCAAGTACACCTTGAAATTATGTTTTATAAGGAAAAGAAATTGAGTACCCAAAAGGTTGCCATGGCTAATAATAAAAAAATGTTCAGTCACACTCTTTTGGTTATGCTCTCAGCAAAACACTCTCTCATCATCAACAGGTCTGGTACAATCCTTCTTCTGTTCATTTCCTGCTCCATGTTCAGATCAGTGTCTATTTATTGGACAACTAATTTATGCCAGGAACTATGATAGGTAAAAAACCAAAACCAAACCAAATTCACTGCCATCTAGTTGATTCCAACTCATAGCGACCTCCATTGGGTTTCTGAGGCAATAAATTTTCAGAAGTAGATTGCTCTATCTTCCTTCCATGGAGCAGCTGGTGGGTTTGAGCCACCAACCTTCTGGTTAACAGTCAAATGACTTAGGCACTGCACCACCAGAGCTCGTTATGCTAGGTAAGGATATACAAATGAATAACATGGCCCTGATACTATCTGCTTAACTTGAGTTCCTCAGAAATCAAGGTCTTATATGCTACTTTAAAGAGAGTCTGATCTCTGGGATCAGGAATGAGGAGCAGTGGGCAGTAGATCAGAGAAGAAGGGAGAGTGATCCAAGGAAACATTAGTGAGTTGGGCAACACTAAGTGCAACTGACTGCTGGATCCCTTGGAACAGTCCTCTAGAAGTTTTATTACCTGTGCTTTAGAACAAACCCTGGTGGGTGCTAGGGGAGAAAGTTGTGGAGAAAATGGGACGAATTTATCTTCTAGCTCCTCTCATTGGTCAAAGGCTTGCCTCTTGGAGTAATAACTTCCTTACGCTTTGGGGTTGCCCATATATGAACTCCTAGGGCCTCAGCATGATTTCTTATCTCCATGCTATCAGGGAAGCCTCAAGTGGGAGGAAATGGGCATATGGTGTGGGCATAAGATGAGGCACTGTCAGTGGTGCCCGTAGGACATGCAGGTGTCCTGGTGGGATGCTGCAGTGAGACAGGGTAAGCCAAGTGTGTCTGAGGTGATGCATGAAAGGAATCTTGACATCATTCACTGTGAAGATTTTAACTCTCACTGTTCACATTTCCAGTCCTCACAATCCTATCAGGAATCATTACACAGATAACTCTTAGCATCTTTAACCTTATATTTTCAAACCAGAAGTCTTTGCTGTCTCCGCAAACTCACCTATCCTTCAGAAAAAAAAAAAAAAAGGCCACAAAAAGATTTATCATCACAGTAAGAAAAAACCCAAAAAACCAAACTCACTGCCATCGAGTTGGATCTGACTCATAGCAACCCCTCCTTGGGTTTCCAAGGTGGTATCACTAAGTAGATTATCCAATGTTCCTTCTGAGGAGTGGCTGGCAGATTTGAACCACCAACCTTTTGGTTAACAGTCAAATGTCTTAGGCACTATGCTACCAGTAAGGAAATTAATTTCATCCTTATAATTAAATAGCCTATGATGTAAACCAAAAAAAAAAAAAAAAAAAAAAAAAATCACACATACAACCCAAAACTTGTTTCCATCAAGTCAATTTTGACTCATAGTAACCTTGCAGGACAAAGTAGAACTGCTTCATAGGGCTTCCGAGGCTGTAATCTTTAAGGAAGCAGATTGCCACATCTTTCTTCCCAAAGCAGCTGGTGGGTTTGAACCAATAACCTTTCAGGTAGTCGCCACGTGCTTAACCATTATGCCACCAGGGCTCTATCCTATAATATAGAAGGGAAGAAATGGGGGATACAAAGAGCATGAATCTAGGAATAAAACTTAAGTGTAATTCACTCAGTCAACTAACACTGACTAAGCGACTGCTCTGTATTAGGCTTTGTGCTGGTGGGGGCTGGGATACAATTGCTAGTATCAGTCCTTACCTTGGAGAAATGGACTGATGACCCTGGATGCACTTGGAATTCATTTGGGGACCCATGCTCAAAATCTCTGATTAATTGGACTGGGGTGCAGGTAGAGCATCAGGATTTTTAAAAGGTGATTCCATTGTGTAAACCCATTGATCCAATGACAGAGAACAGGCTACAATCTAGCCTAGAGGATCTTAAACTTCAGTGCATCAGAATCATCTGGTGAGTTTGTTAATCATGCCGAGTCCCATGGACATAGCCAGGATTATGCTTCACTAAGTCTAGGGTGAGACACAGGAATGTGCATACTTAACAAGTGCTCCAAGTAAACATTACATACAGAGTGCTTGGACCTCAATTTGAGAAACATTTCAAGTCTTAAGGGGGTAATGGCCAAAGTGAAAAGATTTCAGAAGAGAACACAAAGGTTGCTCATGTATTGAAAAAATAGGATGAGGAAATATTAAGATTATTTATTTCAATGTCAGGGCCAAAGGAAGATTGAAAAAGAAAAAGAAAAAGAAAAAAAAAAGGAGGTTAAAGACTGTTTCTCCCAGAGAGGAAGTATGCTGTATGGTGACCAGCTGTTCTCTATCTCCTCCAAGACAGTTGAAGAGGAAAGGCCTTTAAAGTGTAGCATGTGAGCTGTAGGTTATACACAAGGAAGGAATTCCTGGCAGTGAGAGTTTTAAAGCTTTGATTTAAGTTATTAAGGAAGACTGTAAAATTTTTTCTTTGGAGATTTTCAAAACTAGTATAGATTCTCATCTATCTGGGGTGGCTAAGGTATTATCCTTCCCCAAAGCAGGGAATAGACTAGATAACTTTTTAAGCTCTTGAATGGCCTGTGATTCATGAATTTGTAACTAACAGTAATGATAGTTAAGTGTAAATGTCGAGGAACTTCCAGTACGGTGGAGTGAGGATTCTGGTAGATCCTCTCCCCAGCAAAACAACTGTTTAATGAAAATTTAAAAATAATGTCAACAACAAAAACTCCAATCATTTAAATTATCTGGAAATCGTGCCATGGTCACACAGCAAGTGGAGAAACATTAATTCAAGAAAATTGACTAAATCTGAGCAAGAACAGTCAGAGTCTGCGGTATCTGAGCCACAATCCTCTCCCCTTGCACTCAGTTTGGTGTTCCAGAAACTCTATTCTAGTTGCTCTACTCTGGGTGGGTACAGTCAAAAAGACAGGAAGCTCCCTTTTCCCCCAGCTCTCAGTCTAGAATTAAGTTTTCACCCTGAAAGGGCTGGTTTCTGACATTTATCAGCCTCCCCCAACACTTGTGTAGAAGAAACTCTATTTAGAGGAGATGTAGATGAAAAGATGGAGGTTCTTGAGACCCTCCTTCTTACAGGGTGGAAGTTCTACCCCAGGTACAACAGGCTGAGAATACTGGCACCCCAAATCCCTTTGTCCCAACTTGCTTGTCATGTGGAGGCTCTGCAATAAAGGGGCAAGCTGAGAAGCCCAGGCACTACTTGCCCCAACCCCCACATCAGTGTCCACTCTTAGAGCAGGGGTAACACTCTCAGAGAAGCAAGACAGTGACCCTGCTCCCAGCTTCTGTGTATTTGTGTAGATGTTCTGCCAGGGGGAGAGGCATGTTGTAAACAGCTCTACCTGAGGAGAATACTTTTATTTGGAATGGAGTTTGGAGAATTCAAGGCCTAAGATTATTGTCGAAAACAAAAGACATCTTGGTGGAGAGCAATTAAGAGGGTTTGGTAGCTCTACGATACTGGTAGCAAGAAGCAAAACAATAGAACAGTTAGAAATTTAACACAGAGAACCAGATAAAGAGACCACCAAGAATATTCTCCTCCATCATAGTCAAAACTGGGAGGGCTAGGCCACACCTTCTCAGAAACAATCAGAGCAGGAATGTGGGCCAGACTTGAAATCACTCCCTAAGCTTCACATAGACCCACCAACACACATTGGAAGCCTTCGGTGGCACAAGGGGCTTGTGCACAACCTCTGACCAAATACTGACTGAATAATAAACTTCTCTGACCCAGGGGAAACTTCTCAGAATGTAGGGTTAAAAATAAAATCATATGCATTTTTAGTAGTTTAGAAGACTGTGTGCATGATCAAGTCTGCACCATCTTAGAGGTGATCTTTTAAGCTCCTTGTCCCTGACTGAATGTGGAACAAAACCATAAATTTTCTAAATTGTGATAATAGCTGCAAACACACACACATCCAATGGTAAAGAGTAGAAATCTAATTGATCTAGGAGATTTATACATAATTTTGAACAATAAGTGGCTTATGCTGATTCAGGGACAACTCCTAGGAAGCCAGGCTAAAAGATAAAACAAGGACAAAATAATCTGAGCAGAGACATCAGGGATGCACACCATGGAGATAGTTCAACTCTGTGTGAATAAACAGATGATTAAGCAAACAACAACAGTCCCAAGTGTATTAGTTTCCAAAGGCTGCCATAACAAAGTAAAATGGGTGGCTTTAAACAACAGAAATTTGTTATGTCAGAGTCCTAGAGACTAGTAGTCTAAATTCAGCGTATCAGCAGGGCTATATTCTCTCTGAAGATTCTAGAGGATAATACTTTCTTGTCTCTCCTGGCTTCTGGTAGCCAGGTGTTCTTTGGCATATAGATACATCTTCCCATAGCCATCTTCCCTTTGTGTTTCTGTATTTCTTTTCTTTTATAGGACAACACTCAGATTGAATTAGGACCCATTTAACTCTTGTATGACCTCATGTTAACCAAAAGCACTTCCATAGATCCTGTTTCCAAATAAAGTCACATTTATAGATAACAAGGGGTAAGACATCCACATATCTCTTTTTTCGGGGTGGGGGTGGGGGTGGGGAGATCAGTTCAAACCATAACATTGAGGGCTATTACTATCCAGAATTGATACAATATGTTATCTAAAACATCCATTTTCAACAACAACAACAAAAGTTATGAGCTCTGCAAAGAAATAAGAAAGTGTGACACACATACAGGAAGAATAGAATAGAATTTGCTTTAAGGGCTAACATGTTGAACTCAGCAGTCAAAGACTCTAAGCATGTTTAGTTTAAAGAACTAAAGGAAACCACATCTAAAGAATTAAAGAAAAATATGTCAATGTTTTAGCAAGTGAAGAATATCAATGAAGAAATTGATATTATAAAAAAGAACAAAATGGAAAGTAGGACATTGAAAGGTATTATTACCAAAATGAACAATATACTAGAGTGGCTCAGTAGCAGATTTCAGCTGTCTGAAGAAATAATTAAACAATGAGGTTATATCAATAGAGATGACACAATTTAAAGACTAGAGGAAAAAAATGAAAAAAAATAAAATAAACAGAACTACACAAAAAGTAGGATACCATTAATGCACCAACATATGCATAATGGGAGTATCCAAATGAAAGTAGAGACAAAAAAGAGCAGAAAAAGTATTTGAAGAAACTATAAATGTGTCTTAGTTACAGATTGCTGCCATAACATAAATATCACAAGTGGGCATTTCAAAGAACAAAAATTTATTTTCTCACAGTTCTGGAAGCTGAAAGTTCGAACCAGGGTCTCAGCCACGTCAATTCCTTCTGTGAACCTCTGTCTTTGTTCTGGTGTCCGGTGACAACCCTTAGATTCTAGGTCTCCCTTTGTTTGTGGACAATATTCACATGGCACCTGTCTTCCTCTGTGTGTGTGTGTGTGTGTGTGTCCCTGCTTCTAATTGCTCTTTTTATAACTCGGAAGTGATTAGATTCAGAACCTGCCCTGCTCAGGTATTTTCAATATTTTAATTAGCACAACACAACCCTATTTTCAAACAAGGGTTAGGATTTCACGGGGTTTAGGATTCCAACACATTTTAAGGGGATACAGTTCAACTGCGAAGGAACTGTTTCAAGTGCTGAGGAGCAAGGATATCTCCTTGAGGACTAAGGTGCGCCTGACACAAGCCATGATATTTCCAATCACCTTGTATGCATGTGAGAGCTGGACAATGAATAGGGAAGACCGAAGAAGAGTTGATGCTTTTGAGTTGTGGTGCTGGCGAAGAATGCTGAAAGTACCATGGACTGCTAAAAGAACTAACAGATCTGTCCTGGAGGAAGTGCAGCCAGAATGCTCCTTGGAAGCAAGAATGGCCAGACTTCTCTCACCTATTTTGGTCATGTTGTAAGAAGGGACCATTCCCTGGAGAAGGATGTCATGCTTGGTAGGGTGGAGGGTCGACGAAAGAGGGGGAGGCCTTCAACGAGATGGATTGATACAGTGGCTGCGATGATGGGCTCAAGTATAGCAGGGATTGTGAGGCTGGTGCGGGATCGGGCAGTGTTTCGTTCTGCTGTGCATGGGGTTGCTATGAGTCGGAAACGACTCGACGGCACTTAACAACAACAACAACAACAACAGTTCAACTTATAATATAATTTCTCATCAGAAACAACAGAGTCCAAAGGAGTGAGTTGACATTCAAAATGTGAGCATGTAATTAGCTGGAATTTGTGTGGACTTTATTCCCACAATAACTTCATGTTATATATTTGTTTTTCTCTTTCTGTTCTCTGCAACTTCTTCATTATTCTCCACGTTGGCATCTCCTAATGGTTTCTGAATCTTGATGTGGGAAATATTTTACCGTTCCAATAAGTACACATTCATATATGTTTTCAAAAATAGTTTTGGCCATTCTATTCTTCCTAAGATAAGTATGTATCTATGATTCTTATCTAAATAATTAAGATAAAAGTAAAAAAGATTTATCTTGTTTTTTGGTTGTGAGGATATAGATCTCTATTGTTGCTTGCTCTGGGTCAGCTCCTTCTTCTTGTGATGGTATACCCTGGTGTTCTTTTTGGGGGAAACATCTCGGCCACCTTCTCAGTCCCTAGGCATGGGCATATGACAGAAACATGACCATTTTTATCCCTCTGATAAATCAGTTCATGGATGGGCACATAACTCAAGCTGTGCTAATGAGATGCAATTCTGGGACTTTGGCTGGAACACTTGGGAAGAAGGAATTGCTATTTCCTCAGGGTTACTCAGTGGTAGGATGTAAGCCTGGAGTTGTCTTGGGCTCCCGATAGGAGAGAGCCTCCCTGAGATGGAGGCTGACACAAGGACAACTAGAACTGAGAGACTGGTACTATTTGAGCTGTATCTGGAGCTGTACTTCCACCTTTCGTTACTTGAACAATAAAGCCCATTTCTACTTATCGAATTTGAATTGGATTTTTACTAGTCAGGACTTGAAAAGTCAATGAATAACGATATACTCCTTTTCACTATAAGGATCTCTGGTGACATAATGCTTAAAGCAACCAGAAGGTTGGTGGTTCAAACCCACCAGCCACTCCGTGGTAAGAAGACTGGACAATCTACTTCCGTGAAGATTTACCACCTCAGAAACCCAAAGGAGGTTGCTATGAGTCAGAATCGACTTGATGTCTGTGAGTTTTTTCTTTGCCTTAAAAATATTGTATGAATCTTTGTTCATTTTACAATTAAAAACAAACTTTGCATAAAAGACAAAGCAGAAATAAGCGCACAGAGACTCAGAAAAAGCTTAAAATGATATCTTTGAAAGTCAATTTCTCTTGTGGATTTTTTTTTTTAAAGCTGGATTAACTTTAATAATGAATTCAAGAAACTGATGCCAATTTGATCTTGTTACAGCTCATGTGTTGAACAGTGCCCAGTAGGTAATGTTCACCTAAGTGTGAACACATCTATCATTAGTGTGCCTATTTCTCGTTAACCATCCAGGCCTGGAGAGGTGATTGAGGTTAGAGTTGAGGGCACGGTGGGCAGAGGTGATTAGCAAGAAAGCCCTGAACATTAACTCAGGGCCTTGTTGAGCTATGTAGGACATACTAAAAGATCCAAAGAGGCCACATTTAAAAATAGCATAATGAAATTAGTACACTGCAGTCTGCCCTGAGGAGCAGACATGACCTGACTTGATGAAGCTTCACCATACAAAATGGATTTTATTTTTAGGGCATTCTATCTGGGATAACAATGGCTCTGCTGATAGGAAGGTGGTGGGTATAGTTTGTCTTAGCGGCTGGCACTTATGCTTGAAAAGAACAAAATAGCATATTTAAACTGTCAAGCCCTAATTGTTTCATTAGATGGTGGTAGTCTTTGACAAAAGGAGCTGGCTAACTGCTGAAAGCAAGAATGATGAGCAGTAATTCTGGCAGGGCACTGGGGTGCTGCACTAGTTACCTCTTCTCCTTTGTTTCTTCCCAGTTCATCTCTGTTACAGGGGGAAGTCTCATTTTCTAATGTAATGACTGCTATTAAAATCAGTTAAAAGCCTTTCATAAGCTTTGTGGTATATCTTCTACATATTTTTAGATATGAATGAACCACAGAGGCAAGTTCTAGTATTTGTATTCATCTATTGGGTCTCCAGCATCCAGTTTAATATCAATTACAGTAATGACAGATATTTATTTAGGACTTTGAACCCAGCAGGATCCTAAAGTGATTTACACATTTTATACATTATGGATGAAATGTTTTGTTTATCACTAACTTGCAGCCCTTCACTTTTGATGGAGAATATACCATGCAGCCACCAACTGCCTCTCCTTTATGGAAAATGGACACCCTTCTGTCTGATACAAATGAAGGAGGACTTTTTTTTTTTGGTAGGCAGAAGGCAAGAACTCAGCTTAATATCTTGACTGGGCATTGAAGAGAAAGCCCCAGGCTAGGCATTTATGGTAAATAAAGCATTTTCCACATATTAATTTTATAAAACATTTCTGTTCTTCCCTCTAACGCTGCACATCTGTGAGGTATCAGGGGAGAGACTGAGTGGAGGCGTGAGGAGGGGGGAAATTCTGATTTATTTCTTGCTGCTCAGTGGAATAAAGACCCACAGCATGTTTTCCATTTACACACATTTAAGAATTTAGAGGCTGCTTAGAATGAGAGGGTGGTTATATTTCATCAAGAGACATCATAAAAGCTTTCTCTAGTTTGAAACACAAAAAATCAGATCCCATAGATAGCTATTTTTTCTTAGGTACAAGGAACAAAATGTGATTAATGTCTCTTTCAAGGGCCTGAGCCTACCTTTCCCCAGCCAGAGACAGCTAGCAGAAGAATCCTCCCAGCCGCCCCAGGCCTCTGTTTTTGGCAGGGAGGGAGGGAGACTCCTCCACTGGGTGGGCTACGTGGACCTCTGCTTTGGAGCCTGCCCCTCTAAGTTCAGAAAGCTGATTTATCTTTGATTCAGGTTTTTAAATTAGCCTAGTTTAAAATAATCTTTTTCCAAGAGCAGGTTTGCTTTTAGCCAAGCCTCACATAACCACTATATGTACATTTCAGAGGCGTTGTTTCCCAGATTCAAGAATCTGAAATGTTCAATCCCAAGTTTATCATCACGCAAGCAGAGCTGAAGCAAGCTTGTCCTTATTAGAAACTGGTTCTGAGCCTGAAGGTTCTGTCTAATTTATTGGTTTTCCCTTCGATATTAAATACGAATGATTTTATTGGAGAGATGCTTGTCATTTAAAACCACCCTGCCCAAACGTAGGTGTGGGTAGATGAGCGCTGTTAGCAATCGGAAAGCTCCATTAAATGAGAAGAAACCAGGAAAATGTGAAAAGTGTGTTATAGAGGAAAGAGACTTCTTGAGCTAAATTGAAAACTGAAGTGGAAGGATAGTCCTGACAGTCTTTCTTCTCTTACCCTAGTGAAGAGGGATGCAAAATGACTCTGAATCCAAGGGAAGCCCACCAGGGCAGGAAGAACTGCTACCTGGAGGCAGCTTGCCTTGTGGTTTTGAGAACAAGCCGGAAAAAGCTGACCATACCAGATAGAAGCAGGGCTAGCTACCAGGGAGTGAGTGGTGAAACACTTTTCCAGCACAGGCTGCCTCATTACCAGAGTGGACCGGACTTTAGGCTGCTGCTCTCAGCATGTGCTGACACGGCCTTCTTTACTCCTATGACTCATTGCCACTTCCACAGGCTTAGCTGCCACCCCACATGTTCCACAGAGATTTGAAACGTTTGCAAGCTGGAGTTAAGTCCCTGCTATTGGGGACCATTAAGGAGATGGAAGTACAGAGTCTCATTTTTACGTGTTTATTCGTTCTGACAGGTAAGAATACCTTTCAATGGTCCAATATGGTAATCTGGTTTTCCAGGTAATAAACAATAACAACAATAAACACCCTTTAGGAATGACTGTCCCTCTCTTCATTTCTATCATGTTTCAACAGTATATGAGTGGATAAAGGGAGAAATAGATTTACTTAATGATTACAAAGTGTTTTTAGTTCTGAAAAGAAATCTAGAAATTGAATAATTGCATGTATTCCCAGTTTGTTTTTCTTCCTAAATGCAAACAAATAGCCTGGAAACCTGGGAGCTGTAGTCAGTGACATGGCTATGGACATTAAAGAGAATTGCCTCCCCTAAAGGAGAGTTGAAATATATGGCAATGAATTTCTTCCAGGTCCATAGAGGACTACACAGTTGATGAAAATTGTCATCTCTAGGTTAATAAGACCAAAAACCGCACAGTTCTTGATCAAATGTTAAATAAATGCTTTAGATAGCATGTTCTTCAAGTTCAAGGAGTTACTATCAAGCCATTAATAACATCTCACATTCCCATAACACTGCCAAATTGTAATCTTTGCTATAAACATCAGTCAAGAAATCAAATGATGTATTACATTGAACATATCTGCAAAAGACTTCTTTAAAGTGCTGAAAAGCAAAGATGTCACTTTCAGGACTAAGGTGCAAGCCACGGTATTTTCATTCATCTTATATGCGTGCAAAAGCTGGAGAATGAATAAGGAAGACTGCAGAAGAATTAATGCCTTTTAATCACGGTGTTGGAGAAGAATATTGAATATACCATGGACTGCCAGATAACAAACAAATCTATTTTGGAAGAAGTACATCCAGAATGTTCCTCAGAATTCTCTAGTCCCTGGAGAAAGACATCATGTTTGGTTAAGTAGAAGGTCAGTGAAAAACAAGACCTTTAACAAGATGGATTTATACATGGCTGCAGCCATGGACTCAAACATAGTAAGGATTGTGAGAATGGCTCAGGACTGGGCAGTGTTTCGTTCTGTAGTCCATGGAATTGTTATGAGTCAAAACCTACTCAATGGCACTGAACAACAACAAATTTTAGCTGTAAATTAAATCAGGAATCTGCCATTATAAGCTCTTTTGGAAGGATTCATGTGACTATTTTAGGAAGCACATGGAAGTATAGAATGAGGAGATGGCACATGAACTTGAAAGTATCTAGCACAACAGAGGGGAAGATAAAGCCCATCAAAATTAACCAGACAGCTAGTTATAGAACTGTTCTTCATTTATTCATTTGTAGCTGGAGTTCTCTCAAAGGCCCTCTAGGAATGTTGACTCTAAAGGTAAAAACAATTTTAATGATTCAAATTTATCCTGGAAGAAATGTAGCCGGAATGCTCCTTAGTAGTGAGAATGGCCAGACTGTCTCACCTACTTTGGTCATGTGGTCAGAAGGGACCAGTCCCTGGAGAAGGATATCATACTTGGTAAAGTGGAGGGTCAGAGAAGGAGCAGAAGACCCTGAACAAGATGAATTGACACAGCGGCTGCAGAGATGGGCTCACACATAGGGAGGATTGTGAGGATGGAGCAGGACAGGGCAGTGTTTCATTCTATTATACATAGGGTTGCTATGAGTTGGAATCAACTTGAAAGCACCTAGCAACAACAACAACAAAAAAAATATTGCTATTTTTGAGACTGTTTTGTATTTAATAATCCTTCAGCGATTCATTAGGAAAAATAGTAGTCAAGCTTAGTTATCAGGGTTTTGTGGTGATTCTTGAATGTTATATGTTAGAATTACTCATATACAAAGCCCAAACTTATGCCCCAAATTGGTAGCAGAACAGTACAAGAATGAGACTCCACTGAGAGATTTTCTCTGCACCTGCCTCAGCCCTAATCCTTCCTAAAAAATGTGATCACCAGAGGATGTCTAAGGTGTGCTGCAATGCAGAGGTCTAGAATTCTATGATAGAGCATGTGGGGAAATACTATGTGCCAAAATGCTTCATTTACAAGTCACATATATAATATTCCTCCCCTAACTACCTGCCCTTCACCCCCTATATCTCCTAGTTTTGCTGTCATTTACCTAGGGCACCAGTCTCTTATTCTTGGTGGTATATAATGAGAGTTAAAGTAAGTTGATCAGAATTGGAAAATACAGTACAGTTTTCTTAAATTTAATTTTCAGTGAAAATATGCACAGCAAAACCAGCTCTCTATCCAGTTTCTAGACATAATGATCAATGACATTGCTTACGCTCTTCATATTTTGTCAATATTCTTTTTTTTTTTCTTTTCTACTTGTTTCACTTCCATGTACTTAATCTCCCCATCACCAAAAACATTTTCATCTATGCTTTAAATTGTTGATTGTCTGGTCTTATAGATAATTATTTTTTAAGGCAATACTCAAGGGTGATCATCTTTACTCTTTGGGCTAAACTGTTACTGAATTTAAAGGTGTATGTTGTTGTTGTTATGCGCCCTCGAGCGGGACCTGATTCATAGCGACCGCTCCTTGGGTTTCCGAGGTGGTATCACTAGGAAGTAGATTGCCCGACCTTCCTTCTGAGGAGTAGCTGGTGGGTTTGGACCACCAGCCTTCTGGTTAGCAGTTAAGTGCCTTAAGACACTACGCTACCAGAGCTCCTCCTTTAAAGGTGTATAGTAGTGTTTAAAATAATTGTTCATTTTTGGGGGTATGTAGTGCCTAAGGCACTTGACTGCTAACCAGAAGGCTGGCGGTTCAAACCCACTCGCCACTCCTGGGAAGGAAGGGCAGGCAATCAACTTCCGTAGATATACCACCTCGGAAACCCAAGGAGGGGTCGCTATGAGTCAAGTCCCACTCCACGGCACATAACAACAACAACAATGTAGGTTTTAATTGTAAAGGTGTTATGAAATGGTTTCAGTATAACTGCTAAGACTCAAATAATGGTCATAAGAAAAATCTAAAAACATTGGAATTTTTTATGTTTCAATACACTTTCATGGAAGAAATAATAGGTACATAAATTTTAATGCTTCAGATTCATACTGAGTCAGTCTATAGTAGAATGCCTGACATCATAGGAAAAATAAGATACGATGTATCTAATGCAAGATATTGATAAGTATTGGGAAGGAGGGATATTGAAAAAAATATGGTTAAATTGGCCATGACCCATTAGAGTTAAAAAAAAATATTTTTTAAAATTAATTAACTTATTTAATTATTATTTATCATTATTTTTTATTTTTGCTAGAAAAAAATTCTTGATGTAGACAAAATGGTAATAATCCCAGTGCAGGGCTGCATCTCTTTATAAAAAAGGTACTTTGGTACTGTGCCAGTAAGGAAAAAAAGATATTGGACACAGTTGAGTAAGTCACACAGGGATAATTTAAGCAATATTATAATTATCTTCCTGCAGACTTCCAGATCTCTCTCTCTCAAATTCTGCTCTCCAATATCACCTCCCTTGGTGTACCAGACATCAACAATGAGGTATCTTGCTGTTACTCCAGCAAGAACTTCTCTTGCCTTTGTGCTCTGTTTTCTGAATCTGATGATGATCTTCTCTAAGTTACCCAGGCCTGAAATTATAGACTTACCTGCCTGATTGATGTATACTTCATTAAAGAAACTTGAGGAATTTTATAAGAATCGACTTAATTTTTTGATCATATTATTATTGTTAGTTATGCCAATCTGTTAAATAACCCATTGGAATGCCCTCAAAAGACTTAATTCATTGGCCACCATTCCTCTGGGTTCTGTGAATCATTCAGGGTACAGTTCAAGACTTACTTCTCCATGCAATGTGGCTGATTTTATGTCCTCTATCTTCTTCTTGGGAGCTCTGGTGGCATAGTACCTAAGGCACTTGACTGCTAACCAGAAGGTTGGCAGTTCAAACCCACCAGCCACTCCTCAGAAGGAAGATTGGGCAATCTACTTCCGTAGTGATACTAGCTCAGAAACTCAAGAAGGGGTTGCTGTAAGTCGGATCTGACTCGACAGCAGTGAGTTTGGTTTGGTTTGGTTTATCCTTCTTCTCTAAACTTTGATAATACTTAATTTTTACAAAAAAAAAAAAAAAAAAAAAAAACCCCACTAAATTATTGCCTGTCTTATGATGTTGGATGTTATTTGACATAGTATTATCTTTCCACTGAAATGTAAAGACCTATGGGACAGAGACTGTCTCTTATGCTTATTCTAAATTACATGTAGAACTTAGATGGTACCAGTGAAGTGATAGGTATGCTAAAACTGTATGTAAAACATAATTTATATTTGCCATAAAATTATCTTCATGTCTAACTTCAGGAAATTCAGAGTGCATACATATACATATATATTTATATATCTAATTATTTTTTTAAACTTTGTGTGTATTTACCATATACCTGCATTCTTTGCTAAGAGCTGAAGAGAATATCTAAAGAAGCAAAAGTTAGGACTAATGCAAATTTAGTGAATGAAGTAAAATTTAAAAATTGTTATGACATTTGAGAACCCTTAGTGGGCTGATATAAATCCAACTTTTTTTTTTTAATCTTTAATCATTCTGCATTTTGGTCACTCCACAGTTGTGTAGGTATTTTTGGGGTCATGTTGGATTACATTTTCAAGGGCTGTGTCATAAAGATTTCTGATAGTCAATGAAAATTGGGCAGCAGTAAAAATGCAGATCTTTTTAAATTCTTTCATGCTCCATGTTGTACTGAAGTTATCTCCTATAACTGATTATGTTCTTTAGCATAGCTTTATCAACATTTTAGAAAGAAACTCAGTTCAGTAGCATGGATATCATCCAAAAAGAGAGGATGAGCAATGATACATCCAATTCACAATAAATCTAGATGAGACTTTGAATTTTAGGCAACAGCTGTATTTATTTTTATTGTATTTTTTTATGAGGGGCCTTTGGAAAAGCTTATGTTCCATGATCTGATGTTTATGGTCAGTTCAGTCTTTCTTTGAAGATGAGCTACCCTCTTAAACTAGGCCATGACTCATCCAGATGCTTATGACTACATGATGCTCATTTGTAAAGTTCAAATCATTACAACCTTATGGACACACCTTTTCTGACAAGCCTGAGGTGCCAGAACTTGGACGTAAGTATGTGTCACTACAGGCTCAGAAATGAGCATGCTCTTCTGTCATTCAGGCTGACCTCAGTGTCTCAGGCTATATAAACTGGTCTGTCTGCTCTGAATATTAATCATGTTGGCTTTAAACTTGGGAGTATTTTAAAAGAGAAGCTTCCCACTCCTCAATAATAACAAACAATTTAACATTGTGTTTAGCAACTTGTCAGCTATTCCATCTCTGTCAAAGTCATCTCTTTGGTGATTATATCTCAGTCATGGCTGGACTAGTTTATAATATGCATTATAGAGAAATGAGGTGTCCATAAAACAACTTAATAGCATTTCTTAATGCCAGGGGAAAAAAAACAACATTGAAGGGAAAAAAGAGAGAGAGAGGAGAAAAATGTAGAGTAGTAATTATAGCTAGTACTTATTGAGTTCTAACTAAGGAGCTCTGGTAGTGTAGTGCCTAAAGCACTTGACTGCTAACCAAAAGGCTGGTGGTTCAAACCCACCAGCCACTCCTCGGAAGGAAGATGGGGCAATCTACTTCCATAGTAATACTGCCTCGGAAACCCAAGGAGGAGTCGCTATGAGTCAGGTCCGACTTGATGGCACTAAATAACAACAACAACAACTATGTGCCAGGAACTTCTCAGAACTTCATATAAGTTGATTCACTTAATTTTCACAACAATCTCATGAGGCAGCTAATATTATTATCCTCACTTTCAGTAGAGGAAACTGAGGCACAATGAATAAATACAGATTTCGGATTTCAACCCAGGCAGTTTGACACTAGCCTGCCTTAAATATGCACAGAATATTTCCTCTCTATATAACAAGTGCTGACTACACTATGAAAAGAGTAATTTAATTTTAAAAATAGTCATAACTCAAAATAAATTGTTTTGAATTTTCTGTTTGTTTAAGCAGAGTTCCAGAAGACGTCCAAACAATCAATTGAACATTGAAATATCTCACCAATTATCTGGTTTTGAGCCCATGAAATGGAGCTGTTTGTTTGCGGGAATGTAGAATGAACAGACAAACTGTTTTTGCAAAATGGGTTGACAGTGAGTGTCATTTGAAATCTCCAGCAATTAAAAAATTAATCTATTCGTTGGGTCCAGTTGGCTTTTTTACACAGTCTTACTATTGATCACTTTCCAGATTTTATTTAAGATTTTCATCCGATGTGCCCCAGCCTTAGTAGATGTCAAAGCATTACTCAGCAAATAGTAATTGATTAAATGTTCACTGCTTTTCCTGATGTACATGTCAAGAGTTGTTTTTGTTACGTGCCATCGAGTCGGATCCTACTCATAATGACCCCTCCTTGGGTTTCTGAGGCAGTATCACTATGGAAGTAGATTGCCCAACCTTCCTTCCAAGTAGTGGCTGGTGGTTTGAACTGCCAGCCTTCTGGTTAGCAGTCAAGTGCCTTAGGCACTATGCTAGCAGAGCTCCTACATGTCGAGAGAGTAGGGTCTTATGGGTGTTTTATTGAGGGTTGATTGGTAGAATTATTCATTCAGCCAAAAGTAAAGTATACAGCAAAAATATAAAATGTATACTGCTTTATCTATAGATCATGGGAAAAAAAAAAGGTTTGTTTTTGGTAGGCAATATCTGCTCATGTAAGGCTAACAGAGCAAAATTAGAAAGTTGTTTTTTTTCTTGGTACACAAAATTATTTTGGGGTATCACTAGTTGAGTATTATATCAAGTGTAGTTGCAAATTATTGTTTTGTTGCTTAATATCCAGGTTTTATGTTGATAAAACTACCTTTCTTCCACTTAGCTCATGTGGACCTGGTAGGCTGTAGTCCTACTTCTAGGGGTAGAGCAAGTGACCAAAGCCCAAAACAATCAGCATCAGATTCCTTTAATATTTATAATTGATTCAAGTCAGTCCATTAGGACTTTTGAAATATATTTGGGTTTTTGGGGATGTAACCATGGTAGCATCTGGCAGCCATTTTGAAACCATGAGAATAAAACCAACATTAAGGACATCCTGTTGAAAAATGGTAGGAAAACCACAACAGCAATAGCAACAACAAAAAAGCCAACTCCAAACAACACTACTGAGTAAAATCATTGAAGACCTGGATCAATTGTTGCCTGAATCCAGAACACCCCTGTATTGTTCTATTACATGAGTCTACAGATTTCATTTTTTTTCCTTAAGACAATTTGAATTGAGGTTTCAGTGACTTGCAATTGAAAGAACATTAAATATTAAAATGAAAAAGGAAAGGAAGAAATAAAATTCTTAAATATATGTTTTGTTTCCTTATCACTAAGTCTCTATGAATCAGAAATAAAATTTGATGACACTTAACAACAACAGCAGCATCATGATATTATGGTGTTTTGGTGGTCCAGTTTTGCCTTCCATGGGGGAGACCCAGGTTCCATTCCTGACCAGTGCACCTTATGCAAGCCAATACGTGTCTGTTGATGGAGGCTTGTGTGTTGCTATGGTGTTAAACAGGTTTCAGCAGAGTTTCCAGACTAAGACAGGTTGATAAGAAATGTCTGGCAATTTACTTCCAAAATATCAGCCAATGAAAACTTTAGGGGTCACAGTGACCTGATCCCATTATGCATAAGTCAGGGACAACTCTACATAAGCTGAGAACAGCTACAACAACATCAAGATATTAAGAGGTTAATGTCAGATATTACTTTTTGAACTGATTTTGCTCAGTTTGTTTTGTAGCAGATCCTGTCTGGGCCTAGCAAAAGTCTCCTTGTTACATTGCTGCCAGTATCCTTGACAACACCTACTGAAGTGAAAGGCCTAAAAGGCTATGTTAGTTCTATGTGATATGGAACCCTTGCCACTTCTGTTTGGAACATGACAAAGGTGGAGTCAATCTAGAAGGTGAGCTGAGCGAAATGTTTTATCTCATTTGAGAATTTGGACTGAGACAGAATTACAGCCAGACAATGATGAACACTTGAACTGCAGGTCATGTTGAGTCTGGTGGTAATTTTCAGCTGTGTGCACATTGACTAGTAAGCAGAAAATGTGTCCGGAGAAAGAAAACAAGAGCTGCAATTGACAAGCAAAAAGGAATGTGGGCCTTACAATAGGTAAAAGAAGTCATTTGAGTTTGATTTTCTTGTTTCAGTCTTACTGTAACTTGGCTATGTGTCCTGGTTGTTTATGCAGTCATTCATTCTTTTGTTCATGTATTCAAGAAATAATCTTGGAGCTACTTGATATCAGTACTGTTCCAGGTTCTTCAGATTCATTGGTAAACAAGATAAAGTTCCTGACGTCTTGGAGCTCATGATTTACAGGAGGGCCGACAGAAACAAAGAAGGAAAGAAGAAAGGAAGAAAAGAAGGGAGGACAGAAGGAAAGAATTTAATTTTCTTACATATGCATATATCTATATATACAGATTTATCGGCCAATGATGGGCTCAAGCATGGCAAGGATTGTGGGGCTGGCACAGAACTGGGCAGTGTTTTGTTCTGTTGTACAGAGGGTCGCTATGAGTTGGAACTGACTCGACAGCAGTTAACAACAGCAACAACATATATAGAACCACCACTTGTCTGTCATTTTGTTGTACTGTGGTAGCTTGCATGTTGCTATGAGGCTGGGGGCTTTGCCATCGGTGTTTCAAATACCAGCACGACCCATGGTTGACCTGTTTCAGTAAAGCTTCCAGATTAAGACAGACTCAGAAGAAGGAAGAGGGTATCTACTTCTCAAAGAATTGGCCAGTGAAAAATTTATGAATAACAATGACACATTGATATATTACTGGAAAACACTATGAATAGCCTTGAAACAGTGTCTGATATAGTGCCAGAAGATGAGCTACTCAGGTTGGAAGGCAGTCAGAATACAAGTGGGGAAGAGCTGCCTCATCAAAGTAGAGTCACCCTAATGAGGTAGACAGAGTGTAGCTGTTGGGACCTCCACTTGCTGATGTGGAACAACTCAAAATTGGGAAGAAACAGCTGCAAAAGCCCATTAATAATCAGGACATGGAATGTATGAACTATGAATCTAGGAAAATTGGAAGTTGTAAAAAATGAAATGGAATGTATAAAGATCGATATTGTAGGCATTAGTGAGCTGAAATGGACTGGTTTTAGCCATTTTGAATCAGAAAAAAATATGATCTACTCTGCAGGGAATGATAAATTGAAGAGGAATGGTGTGGCATTCACCGTCACAAAATATTGCAAGATCTTAAGTACAATGCTGTCAGTGACAGGATAATATCCATACATTTATAAGGAATACCAAATCCTACTACTATTATTCATATTTGTGCACAAACTTCCAAAGCCAAAGCTGAGGAAATTGAAGATTTTTACCAAATTCTGCAGTCTGAAACTGACCAAACATGCAATCAAAATGTGTTGATTATTACTGGTGATTGGAATGCAAAAGTTGGAAGCAGAGAAGAATCGCTACTAGTTGGAAAACATGTCTTTGGTGATAGACATGACACAGGAGATCATGTGACAGAATTTTGCAAGACTTTCATATTGCAAATACCTTTTTTCAACAACACAACTGGCAGCTCCACATGTAGACTTTGCCAGATGGAGTACACAGAAATCAGATCCACTACATCTGTGGAAAAAGGTGATGAAGAAGCTCAATATGTTCAGCCAAAACAAGGCCAGAAGCTGATTGTGGAACAGACTATCAACTGCTCTTATGCATGTTCAAGTTGAAGCTGAAGACAATTAAAACAAATCCATGAGAGCCAATATATGACCTCGATAATATCCTTCCTGATTTAGACACCATCTAAAGAATAGATTTGGTGCATTCTAAAATCCAGAGGAACTGTGGGATGACATCAAGAACATCATCCATGAAGAAAGCAAAAGGTCATTAAAAAGACAAGAAAGGAAGAAAGGACTAAAATGAATGTCAGAAGAGACTCTGAAACTTACCCTTGAGTAGAGAGTAGCTAAAGCAAATGGAAGAAATGACAAGATAAAAAAGCTGAACAGAAGATTTCAAAGAGCAGCTTGAGCAGACAAAGTCAATTACTATAATGAAATGTGCAAAGACCTGGAGTTAGAAAACCAAAAGGGAAGAACAGTCTCAGCATTTCTCAAGCTGAAAAAACTGAAGAAAAAGTCAAGCTTGAGTGGCAATATTGAAAGATTCTATGGGCAAAATGTTGAATGATGCAGGAAACATCAAAAGAAGATGGAAGGAATATAAAGAGTCCTGTATCAAAAAGAATTGGTTGATGTTCATCCATTGAAGGAGCTGCCATATGAGCAAAAGCCAATGGCATTGAAGGAAGAAGTAGAAGCTGCACTGAAGGAATTGGCAAAAAACTAGGCTTCAAGAATTGATGGAATACCCATTGAGATGTTTCAATAAACAAATGCAGCTGTGCTGGAGATACTTACTCTCTATGCCAAGAAATTTGGAAGACAGCTATCTGGCCAACTGACTGGAAGGGATTCATATTTCTACCCATTCCAAAGAAAGGTGATAACACAGAACATATAAATTATTGAATATTATCACTAATATCACACACAAGTGAAATCTTGCTGAAGATAATTAAAAAACAGTTGCAGCAGTATATTGACAAGGAACTACCAGAAATGCAAGATAGATTCAGAAGAGGACATGGAACAAGGGATATCATAGCTAATGTCAGATGGGTCTTGGCTGAAAGCAAAGAATACCAGAAAGATGTTTACTTGTGTTCCATTGACAGTGCAAAGGCATTCAATTGTGTGGATCATAAAAAATTATGGATAACATTGAGAAGAATGGGAATTTTAGAGTACTTAATTGTGCTCATGAGGAACCTGTACATAGACCAGAAGGCTGTCAGTGGAACAAAGCAAGGGTTAAAATCAGGAAGGGAGTTAGTCAGGGTTGTATCCTTTCACCATACTTATTCAACACATATGCTGAGCAAATAATCTGAGAAGAACACAGCATAACGATTGGAGGAAGATTCATCAAAAGCCTGTGACATACACAGCCTGTGATATGCAGATGACACAACTTTGCTTGCAAAAAGTGAAGATGACTTGAAGCATTTACTGATGAAGATTAAAGACTACAGTCTACAGTATGGATTACACCTCAATATAAAGAAAATGAAAATCCTCCCAACTGGACCAATAAACAGCATCACAATAAATGGAGATAAAATGGAAGTTGTCAAAGATTTCATAATACTTGTATCCACAATCAACACCAATGAAGCAGCAGTCAAGATATCAGACAGTGTATTGCACGGGGCAAATCTGCTAGAAAAGACCTCTTTGGAGTGCTGATGAGCAAAGATGTCTCTTTGAAGACTATGGTGCACCTAACCCAAGCCATGGTATTTTCAATCATCTCACATGGATGTGAAAGCTGGACAATGAATAAGGAAGACCCAAGGAGAGTCGATGCTTTTGAGTTGTGGTGTTGGCAAAGAATGCTGAAAGTACCATGAACTGCCAGAAGAATGAACAAATCTGTCCTGGAAGAAGTGCAGCCAGAATGCTCCTTGGAAGCAAGAATGACCAGGCTTCATCTGACCTACTTTGGTCATGTTGTCAGAAGGGACCATTCCCTGGAGAAGGATTCATGCTTGGTAAAGTGGAGGGTCAGCGAAGAAGGGGAAGGTCCTTAATGAGATGGATTGACATAGTGGCTGCAATGATGGGCTCAGGTACAGTACGGATTATGAGGCTGGCACAGGACCAGGCAGTGTTTCATTCTGTTGTACATAAGGTCGCTACAAGTCAGAGCTGACTCAATGGCACCTAACAACAACCACAACGCATACATAGAAAGAAAGAGAGAGAATTATAAGTGCTTGGAAGAAAAATGTTAAATGTAAAGGGATAGAGAATGGCCAGAAATATATGTGGGAGTGATAGTATTTTAATTGGCTGATCAACAGTTATATCTTTAAGGTGAGATTTTGACAACTGAAAGCAGTAAGGAAATAGGCTACCATGACAGCTGAGAAAAAGAGAGTTCTAAAGAAAGACAGCAGAAAATTGAGAGGCAGGAACAAGAGTGGTGTTGGGGATAACAAGAAGGTCAGTGTGGTCAGAGTAAGCCAGTTGGACATTGAGATCAGAGAGGTAGTAGGTGAGTGATTATATAGGGCCTTGAAGGCCATGCTAAATACATTTAGAGAAGGTAAGTGAAAATTTATGATGTTTTCCAATAATTTTGATGCTTTATTTTGAGCTAGCTTGAGTAGGTTTCTGTTTCTTTAGAATAGGTCCTCAAACATTTTTTTTTTTTTTGTAACAATGAATTTTTATTTTCAAATTCAATATCTGGTATAGCACTTAAGTATGAAAGAGATGGGACAGTGTTATCATTGAAAAATTATTTTAAATGTTTATATTTGTAACATTTATTTACTATGAAGGCAAATTAATGAGGAAAATGACACTGCTTTAATAAGCAGAAAATGTGAATTCTGGATTATAGATGATAGGTACAGGTGCCAATCTTCAATTTTATTTTTGTGTTTTGCACTGCTTGCACAATATATATATATAAAACCTTATTCACACCAATAAATAGGTGCAAATGGTAAACAATTTTATCAGCTCCGCTTGAAACCTCAGGGTTTTCCTCAAATAAACTGACCTAGAAACCTGCAAATTGAGCAAGGGTTAATCTCCTTTAAAAATGTAGATTCTTATAAATTTCTAATATATCTGCATTCTTCATCATGAATATAGGAGGAAGGAAATAAACTTACAGAATGTAGAGTATGTGTTGAAATTATTGACATTAAGCTACCACGAGGCATGTGTTTGGTTACTTGCTGACTGTTATGCTGTGGCTAGAATATACACTGAGCCGATCTGGCTAAGTGTGGGCTGCCATTAACAGAGTTCAGCAGGCTTGTCTTGCAGTAGGCTACTTCTTTGAATCATTTTTCACGAAGTGTACACATTGAAGGAACAAATTTATTGAAAGGCCAGGTCAGAGCTACAGCCTTCTTTATCAATGATCTGATTTCAAGAAGTTCAAATATATGCACAGAGATCATTATGAGACCTGTACAAACATTTGTTAACCTGCATGCATAAATTATCATGTAGGTAGCTTCCAATGGGCTAAAATTTGGTTTAAAGTATGATTGGACTGTGCTTTTTGCCTTTTTGTTGTTAAGTGCCGCTGAATCAGTTCTGACTTACACAGACCTCATGCACACACACACACACACACACACAAAACACTGCCCAGTCCTGCACCATTCTCACAATTGTTGCTGTGCTTGAGCCCATTGTTGCAGCCACTGTGTCAGTCCATCTTTCTGAGGTCTTCCTCTTTTTTGCTGATCCTTTACTTTACCAACCATGATGTCCTTCTCCAGGGACTAGTCCCTCCTGACAAGATGACCAAAGTATGAGAGGTTAAGTCTCACTATCCTCACTCATAAGGAATATTCTGGCTGCACTTAATCCAGACAAATTTGTTTGTTTCTTCTGGTAGTCCATGATATATTCAATATTCTTCACCAACACCATAACTCAAATGCATCAGTTCTTCTTCAGTCTTCCTTATATATTGTCCAGCTTTTGCACACATATGAAGTGATTGAAAATACCATGGCCTGGGTCAGGGGCACCTTATTCTTAAAAGTGGCATCTTTGTTCTTTAGCACTTTAGAGAGTCTTTTGCAGCAGACTTACCAAATGCAATTGGACCGAAGAAAAAAAAATCATTTAAAAATTAAGTTTTCAAATAAAACTTTTTTAGGACCCAAAGCTTCTCTAAGGAATTCCAGTAACTTCTGAACAATTCTTTAAAAATGACTGATCAAATTAACCCCAATCATAATCTTATAAAATAATTTAGTCAATTGGCATAAGATAGTTTACAAAGTTAATTTTCTACACTCTAGTTTGGTTAGTAGCATGTGGGGGTCTTTGAAGTTTGAGAGTGCCATTTAAGATACAACTCTTGGTCTCTACTTGTCTGGAGCAAAAGAGAAATGAAGGAAACTAAAGACTCAAGGAAGAAACAAGTCCACAGGAATAATAGCCCACACGGATCTCTTCTAACCTGAGACCAGAAACACTAGATGATGTCCAGATACTACTGTTGACCATTTTGACCAGGGACACAATAGAAAGTCCTAGTTAGAATGGGAGAAAAATGTAGAACAGTACTCAAATTCATTTAAAAAGAAAGAAAGAAAGAAAGAAAAAGAACAGACTTACTGGAATGAATGATAGAGACTGGAAGAACCCCTGGACTATTGACCTTAAATACCCTCTAATCTAGAACTGAAACTACTCCTGGTGGTCCCTTTCAGCCAAACAATAGACTGGATTAGAAAATAAACACTATCACTCTTGAGTAATGTGTCCCTTAAACAATTAACAACATGAGAGCAAATGGTCAACATTTACCCAAAAGCTAAGGTGAGAAGGCATAGAGGGAAGGGAAGATAGATCAATGGAAACAGAACAAATAGAATGGAAGCAATGAGAATACTGACATGATGTGAAAATTGTAATCAATGTTATGGAACAATTTGTATAAAAATTGTTAAATGGGAACATAATTCACTGTGTAAGCCATCAACTAAAAAACGAAAATAAAATAAAATATTCTAAGACAAAATAACCTCTGATATAACAGATTATGAAATTAAAACTCAGTGAAAGAATTTAGAAATACGGTGTAAGGTCTAGGACTAAAGCACATGTCTGATTTTCTCGTCTTGTGACTCTTTCTACTTTGCACACTGCTAATTCTTGCTTTCTTATTGCAAATCAGGAAATTCTGTTTTAAAATTTTTGACCTAAAAAAATTATTTTTTAGGTCTTACAGTATACTGTTTATGGAACACTTTGTAACATCTTCAAATTTATTTCTATATTTATAAAAGGATGGTAAAATCCAGAAAATAAAAATCTAGTTTCTAGAAAGAGCTCATATTAAAATACATGTGGAGTAGGAAAATAGCCCAGACCCAAAAATCTTGTTTCTGAAATGAGGCATACACTGGTCTGTCTCACCCCACTGCTATGTAATCTCCACCAGTATAAAGACTATGTATGTCTTTTTTAAAACATGTTATTGTGATTTGGGTGCAATTTTATAAAGCAATTCACTTTACATTCAACAGTTCATATACATTTTGTTTTGCAACACTGATTACAGTCCCCGCAATGTAACAGCTTTCCTCCTACTTTCTCCTTGTGGTTACTCCTTCCCTGTGTCCTTCTTACCTGTGTGTTCCTGACTGCCTAACTTTCTCCCTGTGCAAATGCTGCCCTTCTGATGCCCCATGGCTGACTGTTTTAAGGAGTGCATTTCACTGATATAGTTGTTCAGCTCATAGTCCTGTCTATTGTTCAGCAGAGAGTTGAGCCATGGGAGTGAGTCCAATTCTAGGCTCAAGGGTGACTCGAGGCAATAGTCTTGGGGATTTCACCAGCCTCTATCAGATCAATATCCTGGTCTTTTTTATGTTTTTGAATATTGTTTTGCATTTTTTTCTCCCATTCTATTCAGGATCTCCAATTTCAATCCCATTCTGAGCAGTTGGCATTGGTAACTAGGTACCATCTAGGTCTCTGGTCTCAGGGTCACATAGACTAAGATTCCCATGGCCATTGGTCCCTTGGACTAAGCACTTCCATACATCTTTGATTTTCTTCACTCTTCTTTGCTATAGATGAAGGGAGACAAATAGTTAAATTGCAGAGCTTTTAAGACCCAGCTGCTACTCACCAAAAAGGATGTAGAACAAAGCTTTTGTGTACTATGTTGTGACAACTGAACTTGATAGGACTATGTCTGTCTTCTTTACTTTTGAATTACCAGCCCTTAGAATAGTGTTCAGTTCTGTAACCAAGGCCATATTTTACAACTAGTATGCTTCTTCTTTATTTCCAACTTTTGCATTTAAATCACCAGCAATTATCAATACATCTTGGCTGAATGTCTGGTCAATATGAGACTGCAGAAATTGGTAAACATCTTCAGTTTCTTCTTCTTTGGCTTTAGTGGTTGGAGAATAAATTGGACTAATAGTACTATTAGCTGTTCTTCCTTGTAGATATATGTATATTAACTTATCACTGACATCATTGTACTTCACGATGAATCTTGAAATGCTCTTTTTGATGATGAATGGGCCAACCATCCCACTTCAGTTTGCCATTCCTGCATAGTAGACCATGTAATAGTCTGATTCAAAATGGCCACTACTGGTCCATTTCAGCTTACTATTGCCTATTATATCCATCTTTATGTGTTCCATCTAGTTTCCAATGACCTTCAATTTTCCTGGATTCGTTATTCATACATTCTATGTTCCAATTAAAATGGATGTTTGCAGCTGTTTCTTCCCATCTTGAGTTGTGCCTCATCAGCAAATGAAGGTCCAGGAAACTTTACCCCATTCATGTCATTAAGGTCAACTCTACTCTCTTCCTGAGTTGTATTTTGCGTACCTTCTGACTTGATGGGGAGCTCTGGTGTCATAGCCTAAGGCATTTGGCTGCTAACCAGAAGGCTGGCAGTTCAAACCCACCAGCCACTCCTCAGAAGGAAGGTTGGGCAATCTACTTCTGTAGTGATACCACCTTGGAAACCTAAGGAGGGGTCTCTACGAGTCAGACCCAGCTTAAGGGTGATGAGTTTAGTTTTGTTTTTTCTGACCTGAGAAGGAGCTCTGGTGGTGTAGTGGATAAGGCTACTGGCTGCTAAATAGAAGGTCTATCCCTTTCTGAGCAGTTGGCATTGGTAACCAGGACTTCTGCTTTGCAGAAGGAAAATGGGGCAACTTACTTCTGTTAAGATTTATAGCCTCGGAAACCCAAAGGGGGTCACTATGAATCAGAATGTACTTGATGGCAGTGAGTTTGGTTTAGATTTTTGTCTTCTGGCAATGTTTCAGGGCTGTTCATCAAGTTTTCCAGTAATATATTGGACAGTGTTTCACTGCTATTCATAAGCTTTTCACTGGCCAATTCTTTGTGAAGTGGACGGCCCTTTCCTTCTTTTCAGTAGAACTTAGTCTGGAAGCTCCACTGAAACCTGTCTGCCATGGGTGGCCTTGTTGGTATTTGAAATACTGGTTTCATAGTTTTCAGCCTCATAGCAACAAGCAAGCCACCAGAGTATGACAAACTGACTGATGAGTGGTGATAGCAGTGATGCCAGAGACCGTGTGACAGAATTTTGTAAGATCAATATTTTATTCATTGCAAATATCTGTTTTCAACAACATAAGCAGTGACATGCATATGGACTTTGCCAGACTTAATGCACAGGAATCAAATCCACTATATCTGTGGAAAGAGGCGATGGAGAAGCTCAATATCTTTAGTCAGAGCAAGGCCAGAAGCTGACTGTAGAACAAACCACCAGTTGCTCATATGCAAGTTCAAATTGAAGCTGAAGAAAATTAAAACAAGTCCATGAAAGCCAAGCTATTATCTTGGTTACATGCCACCAGAATTTAGGGACCATCTGAACAATATACTTGACACACTGAATATCAATGACTGAAGAACATGATACATGAAGAAAGCAAAGAGTCCTTAAAAAGACAAGGAAGGAAGAAAAGATCAATGTGGATGTCAGAAGAGATTGTGAAACTTGCTCTTGATTGGAGCATAGCTAAACTGAATGGAAGAAATGATAAAAATAAATGAGATGAACAGAAGATTTCAAAGGGCAGCTCAAGAAGGCAAAGTAAAGTATTATAATGAAATGTGCAAAGACCTGGAATTAGAAAATCAAAAGGGAAGAACACATTTGGCATGTCTCAAGCTGAAAGAACGGAAGAAAAAATTCAAGCATCAAGGAGTAATATTGAAAGATTCTGAGGGCGAAATATTTAAGGATGCAAGAAGCATCAAAAGAAGATTTAAGGAATGCACAGAGTCACTACTAAAAAGGATTGATGTTCAAACATTTCAGGAGGTAGCATATGATCAAGAACCAATGGTATTGAAGGAAGAAGTCCAAGTTGCACTGAAGGAATTAGTAAAATACAAGGCTCCAGGAATTGGTGGAATACCAATTGAGAGCTGTTTCAACAAATGGATGCAGCTCTGGAGGTGCTCACTTGTTTATGCCAAAAAATTTGGAAGATATCTACCAGACCAACAACTGGAGGAAATGCATATTTATGCCCATTCCAAAGAAAGGTGATCCAAGAGAATATGGAAATTATCAAACAATATCATTAATATCACATATGAGTAAAATTTTGCTGAAGAAAATTCAAAAATTGTTGCAGCGATATATTGACAGGGAACTGCCAGAAATTCAAACAAGATATAGAAGAGGATATGGAATGTGGGGTACTATCGTGATATCAGATGGATCTTGGCTGAAAACAAAGAACACCAGAAATATATTTACCTGTGTTTTCTTGACTATGCAAAAGCATTCAACTGTTTGTATCATAACAAATTATGGATAACATTGTGAAGAATGGGAATTACAGAACACTTAAATGTGCTCATGAGGAACCTGTACATAGACCTAGAGGCTGTCATTCCAACAAAACAAGGGGATATTGAATAGCTTCAAATTAGGAAAGGTGTACATTGAGGTTGTGTCCTTTCACCATACTTATTCAGTCTGTACATGGAGCAAATAATCTGAGAAGCTGGACTATATGGAGAAGAACATGGCATCCAAATTGAAAGAAGATTCATTCACAATCTGTGATATGCTGGTGACACAACCTTGCTTGCTGAAAGCGAAGATGACTTGGACTTACTTATGAAGATCAAAGACTACAGCCTTCAGTATGGATTACATTTCAACACAAAGAAAACAAAAATCTTTACAACTGGACCAATAAGCAACATCACAATAAATGGAGAAAATATTGAAGTTGTCAGGGATTTCATTTTACTTATGTCCACATATTGCACTGGCCAGTTCTGCTGCAAAGACCTCCTTAAAGTGTTAAAGAGCAAGGATGTCACTTTGAAGTCTAAGGTGCATCTGGCCCAAGCCATGGTATTTTCAATGGCCTCATATGCGTGTGAAAGCTAGACAATGAGTAAGGAAGACAGCAGCAGAATTGATGCATTTGAATTATGATGTGTTGGTGAAGAATACTGAAGATGCCAAGGACTTCCAGAAGATTGAACAAATCTGTCTTGGAAGAAGTACAGCTGGAATATTCCTTAGAAGAAGAATAGCCAGACTGTCTCATGTACTTTGGTCATTTAGGTCAGAATTGACTGATTCCTGGAGAAGCATATCATACTTGGTAAAGTAGATGGTCAGAGAAAAAGAGGAAAACCCTCAGTGAGATGAATGGACACAGTAGCTGCAAAGATGGCTCAAGCATACCAAATATTTTGAGGATGGTGCAGGACAGGGCAATGTTTTGTTTTGTTGTGCATACTGTCATTATGAGTCAAAGCCAACTTGAAGGTATCTAGCAACAACAACAGAATAGTGTTGTGTTCATGGCACATAATAAGTATTCAATAAATTTTTGTTGTCTTCTGGGCAATGCACCAGAGAAAGCAGGCCATGACTTAATTCCTAATAGTCACATGTAGATAAATTTGTAAGTAATATGTTATAGAGGCCAGCTTTATTGAAGGTTCAGGGTTCATCTTAAGGATGTCTATAGTATTAACATTTAATGTGTAGATTCATAGTAATTTTCTACCAATTATGGAGTAAATGAGAGACCACTCATATGCTCCCACCCACTACTATTGAGTTGATTCTGACTCATAGTGACTCCCATAGGGTTTCCAAGGCTGTAAATCTTCACAGAAGTAAGTTATCTCATCTTCCTCCTGTGGAGCAGCTGGTGGGTTCGAACCACTGGCCTTCTGGTTAGCAGCCAAGTGTTTTACCCTCTGTGCCACCAGAACTCCTTAAAACAAAACAAAACAAAACAAAACTCACTGCCATTGAGTTGATTTGACTCATAGTGGCTCCTCCTTGGGTTTCCGTGGTGGTATTTCTATCTACTGAAGTAGATTGGCTAACCTTCTTTCTGAGGAGTGGCTGGTGGGTTTGAACTGCCAGCCTTCTGGTTAGCAGTCAAGTGCCTTATGCATTACATCATCAGAGCTCCCTCAGAGCTCCTTATTCTTCTGGTAAGACTGATATAATTTTTCAAATTTTAAATTCAGGTGTGATTGAACTATATTGTTGATGACCACTCCCTATTTTATAAAATAGTGTTCTAATTTCACTTAAGAGTGTGTTATCCTGAAACTTCTACTATTATTGCCTGGCATCCCAAAGGTTGAGGGACAGTAGGCTCTCTGGTAGCATAGTGGCTAAGACACTTGCCTGCTAACCAGACGGCTGGCGGTTCAAACCCACCAGCCACTCCTCGGAAGGAAGGTTGGGCAATCCTACTTCCGTAGTGATACTGCCTCGGAAACCCAAGGAGGGGTCGCTATGAGTCAGGGCTGACTCGATGGCACATAACAACAACAATTGTAGTTTGCATGGATATGTAGATGTATTACTGTTGGCCAATTTTCAGTGGATGTCATGGATAACTACAGTTTCATTTATTTAGCAGCTGTTGTATTATTTGTTTCTTTTCATTACTTGGAATTTGGGTATGTGTAATAAAAATTAAAGATGAAAAACTTAAAGAATCAAAACTATATTTACGTGTCAATTACATCTAGTTGCTATCTCATATTGTGATCCTGTGCAGAATATGTGTTTTAAGCCTCTCTCTCTGTTTGGTATTACGGATAGCACTGATTTTATGTGCAATTTACTTTGCCCCTGTGATTAGCTCCTTTCTTTCTTCCTTATTCCTGGGCTGCCACTCCTCATACAAAGGTCCTTTATGCTTCTAAGCCAATACCTTTGTGTTGTGCTCATGTGTTGGATTATTGCCAAGAGTGAAACTATGAAAACTATATGCAAGTGCTGACTCTGGTAAAGCTCTAAGTGGAGGAACATAATAAGAAAATGATTTCAAGTGTCTAGGAGCTATTGTCCTATGATCACCAAACCAAAAACAAACTCACTGTCGTAGAGTTGATTATGATTCATAGCAACTCTCCTCCTTGGGTTTCTGGGGGTGGTATCTCTACAGAAGTAGACTGTCCAATCTTCCTTCTGATAGAGTTTTTCCCAATCTTCTTCTTCAATTGAGTGGCCATTACTCCTCTGGTGAATAATTCGGTCTGCACTGTGAGACCGTGGGTAGGATGATCACCAACACTGAGTTATTGTTGCTCGTTGGAAATAGAACATGGAGATAAAAATGGTATATAATCCAAAGAAGGTAAATTTTGACTTCTTTAGTTATTGTATTCTAATCTCTTTCCTAATAAAGCTTTTGACTGAATTCCACAACCTGTATTTTTTTTAATATATATTTTCTTCTTTCTTCCTATATTATCTAACAGGGGCAGGCCCTATGTTATGGATTGAATTGTGTACCCCCAAAATATGTATTGAATCCATATGCCCTGTACTGTGGATGTGAGTCTGTTTGGAAATAGAGGTTTTTGTTTCGTTATGTTAATGAGGTTAATACCAGAATAAGGTGGGTCCTAATCCTAATCACTTCTGGGTTAAAAAAGAGCAGAACAGACATTAAAGACACAACAAGAGGAAGATGCCACATGAAGACAAACACATATGGCAGGTACATTGACAAACCCAGCAACTCCAAGGTTTGCTGGCTAATAGAACAGATAAAGAAGGACCTCATTCTAAAGCCACACTGTGAATTTGGACTTCTAGCCTTCTGAAAAAAAAAAGCCAGTTATTGTCAAATTGACTCTGACTCACGGTTAACCTATATGTGTTGGAGCAAAACTATGCTCCACAAGGTTCATCAAAGACTGATTTTTCAGAAATAGGTGACCAGACCTTTCAGTTGAGGTGTCTTTGGGTAGACTTGAACCTCTGAGCTTTCAGTTAGCAGCCAAGCACATTAATCATTTGTACCACTCAGGGACTCATGAATACGAGAAAATAAATTTCTGTTCTTTAAAGCCACCTATTTGTGGTATTTCTATTAAAGCAGCACAAGGTATTTAAGACAAGGGGCTCTGGTGGCATAGTGCCTCAGGCATTTGACCACTAACAAGAAGCAATTCAAACCCATCAGCCATTCTGTAGAAGGAAAGCTGGGCAATCTACTTCTGTAAAGATTTACCACCTTGGAAACCCAAAGGGTGTTGCTATGAGTTGGAATCAACTCGATGGCAGTGAGTTTTTTTTTTGGGAGGGGGTGTATTTAAGACACTGCCCCTCAAAATTAGGGAGTGGATTGAGTTTCTTCGTGCTCTTCCACTGGCCCTTTTGGAAGTTGTCTTCCAAATCCTGACCACCCTCCCACCTTAGCAATGCCTATGCTCACTATGATATATTCAGAATGGTTCCAAATACTTCCTTCTCCTTTCTCCTCTCATATTCCTATTAAAATAGACCTGCCTAGCATTGTATTCCTTCAAAACCTTGGGATCTGCTAGGAAATATGCTGTCTGGTGTCCTAAGTAAATACTATGTTAGGTACCATTACTGAGTTAATGATTTAACTACTCACTAGTAACATGTTTGTGTTAATAGAGAGTATCTTCAGGCATTGTTTTGTCACAAAAACTAAGGCAAGAAGTGGAAATTTCATGATGAAGAGGGGGAACGTGAAAGGGAGTGCAGATATCTTGGGGTAAACGTATCTGTCATATCCTTCAGATTGTATCACTGCCAACCGCCTACTGTCCCCTGTCTTTGAACCTTGTTGGTGGGAGTTCAAGTACTGTCCCGAGGGCAAGCCAGAGGAAGTGCCTAAGAACCTAAATAGAGCATACTCTGATAATTGTTTCTGGAATAGTAGTAGCTTAAAGTCAGTTCATAGTCCTTGTGCTGTTTTTATTTTACTTCCTATATAACTAGGCTGTTTTTTTTTTTTTTTAAGACAAAATTCTTCCTGTTTAAAATGCTTCTCTCTACCACCAAACGATGCGGATGAAGGTATAGACACCTGTACAATGATAGTTTAGGTTTCTTCAATTAATCAAACTACCAAATAAATGGTACCAAAGTCTTGTTACTAAACATATTTTTTTGTGTATATTTATTATACTTGTTTATATAGTACATTAAGTAGACCTTATTGCACAATAGTTAAGCGCTTGGCTGTTAACTGAAAGGTTGGCAGTTTGAACCCACCCAGCAACTCTTGTGGGACAAAGACCTGGCAATCTGCCCCATAAAGATTACAGCCTAGAAAACCCTATGGGGAAGTTCTACTCTGTCACTTAGAGTTGCTATGAGTCAGAATTGATTTGATAGTACCCAACAACAATGTATAGCAGATATACCTTTATGCTACTAAACAAATCACTTGTGTGTAATTTTACACCTTACCTGAATTTTTAACTGATTGAATGAGGAAATTAACAGGTTTTTTTTTTTTTTCCTTTCTGGCATTGGATAGATGTGGCCCCATGCAAGTGATAGGTACTCAAAGTTAATTGCGTATCTACCATGACCTAGTCTTACACAATTTAACGTTTTTCACTTCTGTTTTCTGGGGTTCAGGTGATTGAATATCTGTCTTCTTTCATTGAGCACCCACTCAGGAAACAGCTCCATGACTGTAGTGCCCCAGCAACTAGATTTAAATAATGACAACTCATACTGATTTTCTGCCAGGATAAATAGCTGGAAGTAATTTTTGAAACAATAATACTAGACTAAGTGCTCTTCCTCAGTAAATAATGTGAAAACATCCTAGAATTCATTCAGGCCTAAAAGTCCAGAAGGTATCAATCTTGAAAGGATTTTTTTCAGGTAAAATGCTAATACCCTTCTATTTTTGTCATTGCTGACAGCAATCCCATGGCAACTACAAATAAGCCATTGTTTATTGACTGATAAAACTAGAGTCTTCCATAAAATAGGAAAGGTCTAAGTCAGAACACAGGCTCTGGAGTCATAATGACTGGGTTCAAATCCCACTTCCACTATTATAGGCAATGTGTCTGGGCAAGTTGCTGAACTTCTTTTTCCTTGATGTCCTCTTTCATAAAAGGGAGATAATAATAGTACTTACCTTATTGCATTGTGGTGATAACCAAATGAGTTAATACATATGAAGATCTTAGTACAATATCTGGTGCATAGTAAGCACTCAGAAGCAAGGTTGGGCAATCTACTTCCTAGTGATATCACCTCGGAAACTCAAGGAAGGGTCGCTATGAGTCGGATCTGACTCAAAGGCAGTGTGTTTGGTTTGGTTTTGGTTTTGGTTTTGGTTTTTGGTATTGTTATGAGGAGCTCTGGCGGCGTAGTGCCTATGGCACTTGACTGCTAACCAAAGGTTGGCAGTTCAAACCTACCATCCGCTCCTCGGAAGGAAGATCGGGCAGTCTTCTTCTGTAGTAATACTGCCTCGGAAATCCAAGGAGGGGTCACTATGAGTTGGATCCGACCGGACAGCAGTGAATTTTTTTTTTTTTTAATTGTTATTAAAAGAGGACAGTGGTAGAATTCTCATCTTCCATATGGGAGACTTGGGTTTGATTTCCTGACAATATACCTCAAGTATATCCAACACTGGTCCGTCACTGGAGGCTTGTTTGTTGCCGTGATGATGAACAAACTGAGCATGGAAGCTGCAAAGCTTTCAGAGTAAGACAGACTAGGAGGAAAGGACTGGTGATCTAAGTCCAAAAATCAGCCAATGAAAACCCTACAGTCTGATCCAGTTGTGCATGGGTCACCATGAGTAAGAGCTGACTCAATGGTAGTTAACAAAAGCATTGTTATTAATACTGTGAGTTTTTCTTAACCTCAAGATGAATAACGCTTTCAGACTCTTAGATGAAACTGGAATTGACACTGAAAAACTTTGGTACAATGGCAGCTTCTACCAAAGTAAAATTTATGGTAAAACGTTTTTGGGACATATAGAAGGATGGCAGAAACAAAAAGGGATTGAGTTGCTGATGAGGACTATGCAGCAGAGGAGTTATTTCTCTTTTACTAGCAATAAGTTGGATCCGATTCGACGGCAGTGAGTTTGTTTTATTTTAAGCAACTGACTGAGCTGATTTTCATGATTGCTTCTGAGTCCTGGGGCTATGTCTGGTGTGCTTAGAGTACTGTGAAGATCTCTGTGTTGGACAATATCTTGTCATTCTATGGTAAATGATTGTCAGACAATATCTGACAGAGTTCAAGTGTATGTTAGTACATTGTTTTACAGACCGTCAAAAAAAGGCTTTGAAACAAAAGGATTATGCAAAAAGATTTTTTTCTTTTTTTACCAAGTTGGAGATGAGCAAAAGAATCAGAACAGAGGATGAACAAGCCAAGAGGAAAAAGGTCAGAGTGCAGGAAGGCTAACTCAGGTGGCAGGTCATTTGAAGAAATGAGATTACCATGGACTTTTATTTTACTAGGGCATTAGATTCAACATCAATACATAAGACAAACATCACATAGTCAAAATTCCTCTAGAAAATCCTTTATTTTTTCCCCTCATAAAAAATAATATACAAGGTTTTGTGCATATAATCTTACACTGTATATGTATAATATATATATGAAAAATTATATAGTATATTAAAAATAGATATATATAAAATGTAATTTTACAGAAGTTCGTAAGATTTTAAACTGAACTTTGAGCGTGTATAGTTGGAGTCACTTATGTTAAATGTATCTGTTATGCAATGTTTAAAACCCTGGTTGTGTCCTGGACTAATCTTACTCTCTGTAGTGTATTTTATACCATTCCTACTTAGTCAACATATGTTACCATATATATTGATTCCTAAAGACTAAAGCACTTTTTCAGAAAAAAAGAAACTTTGTAAAAGATGATGAACATGGGACTATTTTGTCCAAAATTGTCAATGTCATAGATAGTTGGATATCAGTTTTAACAAAGCTGTCTCTTTTAGGTGCCATCGAGTTGGTTTTGATCATAATGACCCTATGTACAACAGAATTAAACAATGCCCAGACCCATGCCGTCATTACAATTGTTACTATGTTTGAGCCCATCATCCCAGCCACTGTGTCAATCCATATCGTTGAGGGTCTTCCCCTTTTTTGCTGACCATCTACTTTACCAGGCATCATATCCTTCTCCAGGGACTAGTCCTTCTTGGTAACGTAACCAAAGTAGGAGAGATGAAGTCAGGCCATTCTTGCTTCTAGGGAGCATTGTGGCTGCACTTTTTTTAAGACAGAATTGTTTGTTCCTCTGGCAGCTATGGTATATTCAATATTCTTTTGCAGTTTTCCTTATCCATTGTCCAGCTTTCACATACATATGAGGCTATTAAAAAGACAATGGCTTGGGTCAGGTGTACCTTGGTCTTCAAAGTGACATCTTTGCTCTTTAACACTTTAAAGAGGTCTTTTGCAGACAATTTTCCTAATACAATATGTCATTTGATTTCTTGACTGCTGCTTCCATGAGAAGGAGCTCTGGTGGCACAGTGATTAAAGCATTTGGCTGCTAACCAAAAGGTCAGTGGTTCAAATCCAGCAACTGCTCCTTGGGAGAAACATGAGACAGTCTACTTCTGTAAAGATTCACAGCCTTGGAAAACCTGTGGGGGCAGTTCTACTCTGTCCTATAGTGTCATTGTGAGTCAGAATCAATTTGAGAACAGTGAGTTTGGGTTTTGGCTACCATGGGCATGACCCCGGATCCAAATAAAATGAAATCCTCAACAACTTTAATCTTTTCTCCATTTTTCATGATGTTGCTTATTGGTCCAGTTGTGAGGATTTTAATTTTCTTTCTGTTGAGATGTAATCTATACTGAAAGCTGGCTCTAAGGAATGCAAAAAAAAAAAAAAAAAAAAAAAGAAGAAGGAAAAAGGAATTCTTTTAGTGTGTCCAGAGAGCAGAATTCATCTATGGGAGATGGTGGCATCACAAAGTTGGAAGGAAATTATTCTTGAACCACTACTTGGAGGCGAGCTTCCTAGGGAAGCTACCCAACCTTTGTTAGACTCTGATATAAGCAACAAATAAATATGTATTTAACTAATCTACTGCAATTTTAGAATTGGTTGTTATAGCAGCTAGCATAACTAATGCAGACTCATGCAGACATACACATTAATGAGCTGATCCTTCTCTTGTATTAAAACCCTGCTTAGACCATGCTTGATGGTGCAGAGGCAGCTACGTCATGATGGGGGCCAGCAAGCATCAGCAAAGGAGGGATTACTTCAGAAAAAAACCAGAGGGTATGGAAAATAGAATACACTTTTCTGCCTGGAAATAACTCTTGGTAATCAACTGGATTCTATAGGAGTTGTTGTTGTTGTTGTTATTTGCCATCGAGTCGGCTCCGACTCATAGCGACCCCTCCTTGGGTTTCCGAGGCAGTATCACTACGGAAGTAGGATTGCCCAACCTTCCTTCCGAGGAGTGGCTGGTGGGTTTGAACCGCCAGCCTTCTGGTTAGGAGTCAAGTGCCTTAGGCACTATGCTACCAGAGCTCCTAGTATACATGCTATTTTTTGGGGGATGGGTATAGCCATAGCCTTTATACATAAAGAAGACAAAGGTGGGACCAGCCACAGGTAGTGGAGTAGAGAAGGTAAAGATGCTGACTTCCTTCCTAGATCTCCTTTCAGTGGTCCTTCTTCTTCTTTTTTGCCCCCTACCAATCCATGCTTGTTTTACATTGAAAAGTGAACTGTTTAACATCTATAATCCCATGTATAGTAGGGGTTGCTGTGAAGAATCAGGTTAGCTGGACAAGCTTTCAGAAGGGACTCACTGCTGTCAAGTCGGTTCCAACTCATAGCGACCCCTCCTTGGGTTTCCCAGGCAGTATGTCTATGGAAGCAGATTGCCCATTCTTCCTTCTGAGGAGTGGTTGGTGGTTTTGAACTGCCAGGCTTCTGGTTAGCAGTCAAATGCCTTAGGCACTAAGCCACCAATTAAAAGATTATTAAATTGTAAACTCTTATTTACAGAAATAAGCATTGAGCCATTAATTCATAACAATTTTTAATTCTGAACATTTTTAACTTTAGTAACAAAGATCTACATATTTATCTTATCATCTCTCCTCAAATCTATTTTCCTATCAGTCTGCTGGTATCCAAGAACAAACATGCTATAACAATCTTAAAGGTAATAATATCACAACTCTGCTGTATTTCCCAGCAAGAACGCAATCAGCTACACCAGGCTTCCTAAATTTCTTTCCTATAGATTCTCCTATCACCTTTCTCTATGGCAACAACTCCCAGAAACATAGGCCCCCTTTTATTTAGAAAAATCAATTTCATTTGAATTATAAAGCCTTGAATAAATTTAGTCCTAAAGATGCGTTTGATACTATATTTTCTTTGAATGTCGCTTCTCGTAAAAATTTCATTCAAAATTTTAAGTAGTAAAAAATGAAAATGAAGATCTGGATATTAAATATTAACCATGTGTTTGTGATTGTTGGAGGTGGAGGCGAGGTAAGGATTGCAAGAGTTTTGAATTTATACAACAGTAGATGTAAAGATCAAAAAGGAAAAATCAGGAGTATGAATGTAGGGAAAATACTTTGAAGTCTAAATGTTTTTCACCAAAGAAAACTAATATCTTCAATTTACTAATGTAACACTGGGATGAATAAACACTTGATGTGGATGAGTTGATACTGAAACTTTGATAAACAGACTAATAGATGGGATAATTTTTTTCTTTTTTTTCATTTTCTCCCTTCTTATTCTCTTAAATTATACGAGTAGAACACAAAAAAATAACAAAATAAAACAAAACAGGAATTGGGACTACTTAGGATTCTGAATACAAATATGTCATTTTGAAAAAATATTGAGAATATATTTTTAAACATAAGGTGCTCTGATGGCACAGTGGTGAAAGTATACCGCCGCTAACCAAAAGGTTGGTGTTTCGAACTCCGCAGCCCCTCTGCAGGAAACAGATGAAACAGCCTGCTTTCACAAAGATTTGTTATTGTTGTTATTGTTATGTGCCGTGGAGTTGGACCCGACTAATAGCGACCCCTCCTTGGGTTTCTGAGGCAGTATCACTACAGAAGCAGGATTGCCCAACCTTCCTTCCGATAAGTGGCTGTTGGGTTTGAACCGCCAGTCTTCTGGTTAGCAGTCAAATGCCTTAAGCACTACGCTACCAGAGCCTTGGAAATCTTATGGGGCAGATCTGCTCTGAATCAGAATTGGCTCTATGGCAATGGGTTTAGTTTCAGTTTTATAACCACATGATGACTAAACCAGCAATTCTGAAATTTAAAAATCTCTGTGCTTCTTCCAGTTTTAAATGTATTATGGAAGTATATTTATGAAGTCCTACCCTTTTGATCGGGAGGTCTGGTGGTGTAGTACCTACGGCATTTGCCTGCTAACCAGAAGGCTGAAGGTTCAAACCCACCAGCCACTCCTCGAAAGGAAGGTTGGGCAATCTACTTCCGTAGTGATACTGCCTCGGAAACCCAAGAGGTCGCTATGAGTAGGATCTGACTTGATGGCAGTGCGTTGCATTTTTGTTACCGTTCTGATCAGAAAAAAATAATTCATTCATAGTTTAGCATTTACAATTATTGTCCAAAATTTTAGTAATTGGGTTATTGCCCATATTTAATAAATAATAATTACTATTTGGATATCTTCAAAGATTGCCTAATCTAAGAAACTCTAGGGAGTCTTAGGAGAAAGGTATCACGTGGTATTTTTTAGAGCCCTTTGCATTTTGCTTTTTAAAGAAGTTTCAAGATCATCTGGTTTCTCTGGCTTCTCGTGAATGACTTTGTGAATGACTGCCTCTTCCTTTTGTATATACTTTATGATGATCTCAATGAATAACATGTTGGACTCTGTGAATTTGCTTCCATATGGAACAAGTTAGCAGCTATTTAATTTCTAAAAATGTTTATGAAGTCCACAGTTCATTGTTATTTTTAGAGAAGCTTGTTCAGATCTTTGCCAGACAGTTATTTCAGGACTCCAGAGATTCTCCCTCTTCCTTCTGAAGCTCGCCCGGAGAACACTGCCACCTTAAAACTATACTGAGTTAATATGAAGTTTTTTTTTTTTTTAAAGATACTGATTCCTTGTCTTAATCACTGTAGTTCTCTTCTAATTGAAGTCAGTTTGATTCAACCACATAACAACAGAATTTGCAGACTTAGAAAATTTGCCTATAAGCTTATTTGGGTTTATGATCAATGAGCAAATCATATTCATTATTGACCAAAAAATGCATATGGTAGTTTTAGCAATTCCATAAGCCCTTAAATACAGTCAATTATAAAAAAAACAAATAAAAAAACAAAATTTGATCTAGATTTATCTGTTTTTAGCATGTAGACAGGACCTTAGAGACAATGTGTTTAGCTTATGGTTCTTTCCAGGTTTCTAATGTCACAGTCCTTAGATGGTTCAATTTTTCTTCTTGGCCTATTAGCTCAGTGTTACTGTTTGTTCCAAAGTTTGACATTTTTTGGTATTCAGGCTTCATCCCTCCTTCAGAATGATTCTTGGGGTTGAATGTTGAACACTCAGACAAGCTGAGAGGTATTTACATGTGAAAATGAATGCTTATAATTAGATTTACTTACTTTAATCAAAAATACAAAATACTGTTTCTTGTTCTCAATGAAACTTAGAGTATGAAGTTGAGAAAATGAAAAAGTAAATGCATCTACCTGTTTAAAAATCTCTCTCTTCTGAATTGTTCTTATTTGATAATGTTCTTCTCATTTCACAACTACTTAGTTGTAGTTGTAAGAGAATATTTGCATTACAAAAATGCCAGTCTGGTGGCATTAGAGAAACATATTGTGGGAGACGCTTATCTCTGTGTGGCAACTTAGAGTAAAACATTTGTGAAACAAGGAATTGCCATGAGAAAGGAAATGGGAAAGGAAAATGAGTCATGAAAGCAAGTGTAATTTGGCTCCAGATAAGTTTGGAGTTGTAGGTACTTTAATAATTTCTTACATACAGTATTTGATGTGGAAGACTCACAGGCAAAATATTGAAATGCAAGTTCTTTTTCCTTTCTAAAACTAGTAGGAAGTCAATGGAATTTTTTTTCCTTAAAGCATTAATTTTAAAATAAAATGAATTTGTCAGTCTCAGGAACCAGTCTCTCTCTCTAGATGAAAAATAATTTTGTTTTGATTTATGCATTTAATATTTCACACTAGAAATGTAAAACTACAGCAGTTATTTTAAACTGACTGAGATCAGAAAATATGGAGGTAATTCATTATATTTATTGTTTTTCTTTATAAAACTATAAATCAATGTTATTGAAAATTAAATGTATGGTCTACTGTGAGGGCATTTTTGAGGTATAACAGTACTTTACATAGAGCTTTCTAGGATCTGACAGAAACCTGAATTATTCATAAGGGTCTCGGATTTTCCTTCAACCTAATCAAATTAATAAAACAATTTCAATTCTAAAAGCTATTAATGCACTGCAGAAGAGAGCAAAAGGCATGAATTTATCTTCAATTTTCTTTAGAATTTTCATATACTTCTGGGGATAACCAAGACCCAAAAAGTAGATTTTTTTTTTTTTTTAAAGTGGTGTAATGAGTATTATCATTGTTACTTTGGTAGATAATAAACTTGTGTGATAATTTTTATTCTCCCATTAATATTGTACTGCCAAGGAAGACTATTCCTTGTAGTCCCTCGAAAGGTCTTTTGACCTGTAAGTATATGACCCAATTTTGCCTGATGAAAGTGAGGATGACTTGACACACTTACTGATGAAGATTAAAGACTACAGTGTGCAGTATGGATTACACCTCAATATAAAGAAAACAAAATTCCTCAGAACTGGTCCAATAAGCAGCTTCATGACAGATGGAGAAAAGATTGAAGTTAGTTCTACAATCCACACCAATAGAAGCAGCAGTCAAGACATCAGAAGACGTATTTCATTGGGCAAATCTGCTGCAAAAGACCTCTTTCAAGTGATGAAGAGCAAAGATGTCTCCTTGAAGACTAAATGCACCTAACCCAAGCCACGATACTTTCATTCGCCTCTTATGCATGTGAGAGCTGGACAATGAATAAGGAAGACCGAAGAAGAGTTGATACTTTTGACTGGTGGTGTTGGAGAAGAATGCTAAGAATGGATTACAAGAGGACTAAGAGATCTGTCCTGGAAGAAGTGTGGTCAGAATGCTCCTTGAAAACAACAAATGGCCAGACTTCGTCTGACCTACTTTGGTCATGTTGTCAGAAGGAACCATTCCACGGAGAAGGATATTGTGCTTAGTGAAGTGGAGGGTCAATGGAAAAGTGGAAGGCCCTCATCAAGATGGATTAATACAGTGGCTGTAACTATGGGCTTAGATATAGCAAGAATCGTGAGGCTGGCACAGGACCAGGCAGTGTTTTGTTCTGTTGTGCATAGGGCTGCTATGAGTTGGAACTGACTCCACAACACACCTAACAACAACACCATATACATATGTATTTTAGTTTTTAAGATTAAGTATCATTCTAAATCCAAAATATATTGAACTCTTTTATAAAATGGATTCATAACATATGATGAGACGAATACAAACTGAGAATAGAGATGTAAGGAGAAACAGAGGTATTATGTTACTGGGTATATTGTTGTTGTTGTTATGTGCCATTGAGTTGGAACCGAGTCATAGCAACTGCTCCTTGGGTCTCCAAGGTAGTATCATTACTGAAGTAGATTGCCCAACCTTCCTTCCAAAGAGTGGCTAGTAGGTTTGAACTGCCCGCCTTCTGGTGAGCAGTCAAGTGTCTTAGGCACTACACTACCAGAGCTCCCCTGGGTATACAAGCAAATTCTTTAGTTGTTCACTGATCTGAACTGACTTAAAATTTTGGGCATCTAATGCAAAAGGGGAAAAAGTTGTGTTACATAACTTTCATTGTCTAAACAAAAAGCAAGCTTATGTATTAGTCTATAGAGAGTGACTGATGTTGGGGGTAAAAAGAAAAATTTTAATGTGGATCCTTGTACAAAGGACTTTTAATAGTAAAGTAAACCACATCTTCAACTTCAGTGTCATGTTATAGAAACACTGTTCAAATAAACCCTTCTTGGATCAGTCCTCTTTGAAGGTTGAGGATATGATATTAAACCGTAACTCTGAAAGCATTCCTAAGGTGGTTCAGATAATAAAGTCTAAGTATTTCGATGTTGAAAGTGGGGCCTAATATAGGGAGAGAGCCGGAGAAACCCAGGAGGAAGTGCTACCTGGTCCTCTGAAATTCTCTCTCAAATTTCCGGTACAATCAGCAAACTGTTAGTAAGTACTGGAGTCCGTGGGTGGTGCAAACAGTTAACGTGCTTGGGTGCTAACCAAAAGATTGGTGGCTTCAGTTCACTGAAGGCTGCCTCAGAAGAAAGGCTTTGTGATCTACTTCTGAAAATCAGCTGTTGAAAACTTTTGGAGCACAGTTTTACTCTGACACATCTGGGGTTGCCATGAATTGAAATAGACTCAGTGGCTGCTGGTTTTTATTTTGGTTTTATAAGTCTGGATCACAATTCATTTCAGGATGCAATTCTGAGCCAGAAACCCATGGATGAGAATGAGACTCAATTGTCATTCTGTTTTGAAAGCACAACTTGCATTCTCATTCACCCAGAAAGTCCTGCTTTAGCACAGTCAGATGCAGCTACAATGTTTAAAGGTAGGGCAAGTGTGTTCTCTGAATCATTCAAAATATTTGCCTAGTATTGCAAACTTAGAGCACAGTGGATTTGAATTAGCCACAAAAACATTCATGCTACTGTGGAAAATCCAGTGTCTAAGCAGAACTGCATTTTGATGTTGTTGTTAGGTGCCATTGAGTAGATTCTGATACATAGTGACTCTGTGTACAACAGAGCAAAACATTGTTGGGTGGGGCCTGTACCATTTGCACAATCCTTGCTGTGCTTGAACCCATTGTTGCAGCCACTGTGTCAATCCATTTCGTTGAGGGTCTTCCTTTTTTTCTCTGACTCTACACTTTACTAAACATGATATCCTTCTCCAGGGACTGGTCCTTTCTGGCAACATGACCAGAGTAAGTGAGACAAAGTCTGGCCATTCTTGCTTCTAAGGAGAACTCTGGCTTCACTTGCTCCAGAACAGATTTGTTCATCCTTCTGGCAGTTCATGGTATTTTTCAGTATCGTTTTCCAACACCACAATTCAAAGCTGCCAGTTCTTCAGTCTTCCTTATTCTTTGTCCAGCTTTTGCATGCATATGAGGCTATTGAAAATACTATGGCTTTGGTCAGATGCACCTTAGTCATCAAAGTGACATCTTTGCTCTTTAACACTTCAAAAAGATCTTTTGTTGCAGATTTTCCCAGTGCAATACAATGTATGATTTCTTGACTGCTGCTTCCATGGGTGTTGCTTGTAGATCCAAGTAAAATTAAATTTTGACACCTTCAAATTTTTTTCTCCTTTTATTGTGATATTGCTTATTTGTCCAGCTGTAAGGATTTTTGTTTTCTTTATGTTGAAGTGTAACCCATACTGAAGACTGTAGTCTTTGATCTTCATCAGTAAGTGCTACAAGTCATCTTTACATTTAGCAAGGAAGTTTGTGTCGTCTGCATTTTGCAAGTTGTGAATGAGTCTGCCTCTAATCCTGATTCTGTGTTCTTCTTCATATAGTACAGCTTCTTGGATTGTTTGCTCAGCATGTAGATTGAATAAGAATGGTGAAAGGATACAAGCCTGAGGCATGCCTTCCTGATTTTACTCTGTTTGATCAACAGCCTCTTGGTTTATGTCCAGGTTCTTGATGAGGACAATTAAGTTGTTGTGGAATTCTCATTCTTCACAATGTTATCCATAATTTGTTATGATCCACACAGTCAAATGCCTTTGCATAGTCAATAAAACACAGGTAAACATCCTTCTGGTATACTTTGCTTTCAGCTAAGATCCATCTGACACCAGCAGTGATATACCTTGTTCCATGTCCTCTTCTGAATTCAGCTTGCATTTCTGGAAGTCCCTTGTCAATATATTGCGGCAGCTGTTTTTGGATTACTTTCAGCAAAATTTTACTTGCATGTTCATATTGTTTGATAGTTTCCACATTCTGCGGGCATTTGAGAGCCCTGCAGAATACACACAACATACCTAAATCTGTTGAATAGTGTTATTTGAGGATGTCCATTTAAATGTTAGAGAATGTCTAACAGATGTTATCAATATTGATGGAAATGAAATCAAGTGGTTCCTTTGGATTTTTATTAATTGATGAGCAAAATACTTGGGGTCCTTTCTCATTCTATTATCAGAAAAAAAAATGAACTGTTTGGTCAACATAAAGAAGAGTATTTAACATCTTATTTGCTGTAGCACAATGGAATACGGTTTGTTCATTGACTAACACTACCATATTGTATGTTGTTGTTATGTGCCATTGATTCAGACCCAACTCATAGTGACCCCTCCTTGGGGTTCTGAGGTGGTATCACTATAGAAATAGATTGCCCAACCTTCCTTCCAAGGAGTGGCTGGTGGGTTTGAACCGCCAGCCTTCTGGTTAGCAGTCAAGTGCCTTAGGCACTATGCTACCAGACCTCCCACCATATTGTATAGTTGAAAAAAACAAAGTAGTGTGATAGGATATAGCACACTTATCAAAATTTAAATTGTGAATTAAAATTTGACACGTGCTTTGCACCATGTCCATTATGTCTACTCACAGTCTAATGACTATATCAGGTTTGGACAGATTGTTCCACAAACCAAATAACAGATGGTTGAGGTAAAAGATGAGTGCCTAAGATATTGGTAGTTGAGTAATCGTGCTAGAAGCCAGCTTGTAGCCTAAAGTTCAGAACACATATCCAACAGATCAAGAGCATAAGCAGTATCATTTGTAAAATTTCGCTATTGGACTTTGATCTCTAATTTGCCAGGAATGAAAACACAGTGAGAATATGTTGGAAACAGTTTCGGTGAAAAGAATAGTTGTTGTTGTTGTTATGTGCTGTCGAGTCAAACCCGACTCATAGCGACCCCTCCTTGGGCTTCCGAGGCAGTATCACTACGGAAGTAGGATTGCCCAACCTTCCTTCCGAGGAGTGGCTGGTGGGTTTGAACCGCCAGCCGTCTGGTTAGCAGGCAAGTAGGGCTTTTAAAATATTAATTCATTTATTGAAAACTTTGTCTTAGATTCTTATTGGTTCCCATTTGGGGAGGTTCTTCAACCATATAAAATATGAAGAGAGCTGTGTGAATTTAAATGGAGATTTATGCTTCTATAAATTCTCTGGTAAAAGCCAAAGCATAGGTACACATCTCCAAATCCTCATTGTTTTCTCTGATACCTGAATCAAAACATGTCATTGAAATCTTATTTTATATAAAATATGAGATGTTTTATATATATTATAGACTATATTACTTATCATACATACAAATATATCATATATATGTCATATATATGTACTGAACATTTATTTGCATGCACTGAAAATTTGTGAACTTAAGAATGAGAAGAGGGGAGAGAAGAGTAGGTATTTTGTTTTGTTTGTTTGTTTTGAAGGGGATATATCAATCTATATATGATCAGAAGTCATGTAGAGGCAGACATTTGTTTTCGCAGATAAAATGCAGTGAAGACTGGTTTTACTTCTGTGAAGTTACTTGAAAAGGGACTGTAGAGGTTAATTGAGGAATTGGTGGGATCCACATTCTATCTTGACCTCTTATATGTTCTGCCACCTTCTCATAATCTCAGGCATTCAGTTGTGGAATCAGACTCAAGGACAATGATATTGAAAGTCAAAGTAGATTTAAGGAAGAATGAAACAATTTCAGCAGTGGCCTGGGTATCAATTTGAAGAGCAAAAATAAAATAAATTATATTAGTTGATCATTAATGTTGATGTCCCCTAGATAGTCCAGAGGCTGCCATTTAATGCTATAAAATTATGGAGTATGAGTTTGACCAGCTATTTCACCAAAGTTTCAAACATTTATCTGTGGAGAAAGAGCCCATAGAAAAGCAATTTTCTGATCTAAATTTCCTTGCGTGGAAGGAGATGTGGGTTCACCACTCATTAGTTTAATGACTTTGGGTAAATAAGCCCATTAATCTTTGAATTTGTTTCTGCATTTGCAAAATAGAAATAATAATAACTTAAACATTAATTTAATAGGAAATTTTCACATAAAAGCCATTTATACATTGTAATATTATACACACAAATGTAACAGTTTATTTCTGCATATCTTCATGGAGCCTTTAAGAAGCTATACTGCCTGATACTTAAGAGCATAGACCCTGGGTCAGACTCATTTGGCTTGAATCTCATTTCCACCCTATACTAATATGTGACCTTAACCTCTGTGCCACTGTTTCCTTATCTGTAAAATAAGAATAATAATATTTACTTCCTATTGTTGTTAGACCGCCACTGAAGTAGATCAAACATTCAATCCAGATGTATTGATGCTTACTGGTGATTGAAATGTGAACACTGGAAACAAAAAGAATATCAATAGTTGGAAAGCATGGCCTTGGTGATAGAAATGATGTCAGAGATTGTGTGATATAATTTTGCAAGGCAGATGACTTGTTCATTGGAAATATCTTTTTTTTCAACAACATAACCACTGCCTACACACGTGGACCTTGACAGATGGAATACACAGGAATCAAATAGACTACATCTGTGGAAAGAGATGATGGAGAAGCTTAATATCATCAGGCAGATAAAGGCTGGGGACTGACTCTGGATCATACCATCAACTGCTCATATTCAAGTTGAAGTTGAAAAAAATTAAAACAAGTCCACAAGAGCTGAAGTTTGATCTTGAGTATATCCTATCTGAATTTAGAGACTATATCAAGAATAGATTTGATACTTTGAACAGAATGACTGAAAAACAGACAAGTTGTGGGATAACATCAAGGACATCATGAAAAGAGCAAAAGTTCATTAAAAAGACAGAAATGATACCATTGCTAATGCCGTATTGTATTGGTAAAAGGGTTTATCTCTGTTGTCTGTACCTCTTGTGCACCTCTCCGTGCCTTCTTTTTCCTTAGTGTTATTGTGCTGGTCACTCACTTTTGGTATATTGCCTTTTCCTTCACCCAAATCAGTGATAACAGACATTGTTATTGTTAGGTTCCATCGAGTTGTCTCTGACTCGTAGTGAACTTACGTACAACAGAACGAAACACAGTCTGGTCCTGTGCCAGCCTCACTATCCCTGCTATACCTGAGCCCTTTTTTTTTTTTTT
>NW_006922083.1:1520336-1548458 GCF_000298275.1 Orycteropus afer afer | reverse complement strand
TACCTCTTCCCTGTGTCCACCCCTCCATGCACTCTTGCCCCATGAGCTGTCTCCTGGTGCATAAGCAGCCCTTCTTTCTCCCATGATTATTCTCTCCAAGGAGTGTATCTACCTCAGGTAAATGTTCAACTCATATGCCTGTCTTTTGTTTGGCTGGAAGCCACAAGTGTGGGTTCATTTCCAGAACTGAAGGGCAGCTAGGGGCCAGAGTCTCAGTGGTTCCACCAGGTTATCAGACCAGCAAACATAGCCCCCCTTTTTTTTTCTCCAAATGAATTTGAGTTTTGTTCCACATTGTTCTCCCTCTCTATCAAGGATCTCCTACATAGATCCCCTTCTAAGTGGTTGACAGTGGTAGCTGGGCACCATCTAGTTCTTCTGGTCTCATAGTCATATAAGCTGCAGACTGGATGGTGTACCAGTCAGTAGGACTAATTGTTTCCACGAATTTTTGGTTTTCTTCATTCTTTGCTCTGGACCAGGAGAGACCCATCGTTGCATCTAGATGGCAGCTTGCTAGCTTTTAAGATCCCAGTTGCTACTCACCAAAGTAGGAGGTGGAACAATGTTTTTTGTAGTATGTTATGCCAATTGAGCTCGATGTCCCCTGCGGCTATGGTCCCGAGCCTACAGGTTCAACTATTTGGTCCCTCTGGATAGCTGGCTGTGACCAAGAAGTGACTACAGCCTTGCCCCTTGTCAGCTCTACTATACACCTGGGAATTGAGATCATGCAAATAAACTTATAGGACCATTGTCTGCCAATCCTATACATGGTCTTGGGTACACTCCCCACTTCATACACTTACCTACTAGTTCAGCCTGTCCACCCATCTATCCACCCATATACCTATGTTTGCCTTCACTGACAATGCAGTACTGTATGTGAAAAAGGGTTCATCTTTGTTGTCTGTACCTCCCATGTACCTCTCTATACCTGTCTCTTCTTCAATGCCAACATATTGATCACTCACATTTGGTATATTGCCTTTCTCTTCACCCAAATCAAATCAATACTTATCTCTACCTGTTTAACAGTGTTCCCTCCCCTCCCCTCCCACCCCTTGTCACCAACAAAGAAAATTTCCTTCCATAGATAAACCTTTCCTTGACTTTTACAATAACGGACTAATACAATATTAGTCCTTTTGTGATTGACTTATTTCACTCAGCATAGTGTCCTCCAAGTTCATCCACGTTATGCGGTGTTTTGTAGATTCTACATTATTCTTTAGCATTGCATAAGAGAATGGTCCCTTCTGACAGCATGACCAAAGTAGGTGAGATGAAGTCTGGCCATTCTCTCCTCCAAAGGGCATTCTGGCTGCACTTCCACCAGAATAGATTTGTTAATTCTTTTAGCAGTCCATGGTACTTTTAGTATCCTTCGCCAACACCACAGCTCAAAAGCACCAACTCTTTGGTCTTCCTTATACATTGTCCAGCTCTCACATGCATATGAGGTAATTAAAAATACCATGGCTTAGGTTAGGTGTACCTTAGTCTTCAAGGAGATATCTTTGCTCTTCAGCACTTGAAAGAGGTCTTTTGCAGCAGATTTGCCCAGTGCATACATCTTCTAATGTTTTGACTGCTGCTTCCATTGGTGTTGATTGGAGACCCAAGTAATATGAACTCCTTGACAACTTCCACCTTTTCTCCATTATTTGTGATGCTTCTTATTGGTCCAGTTGCAAAGATTTTTGTTTTCTTTTTATTGAGGTGTAATCCATACTGCAGACTGTAGTCTTCAATCTTCAACTGTAAGTGCTTCAAGTCATCCTCACTTTCAGCAAGCAAAGTTATGTTGTCTGCATATCACAGGTTGTTAATGAACCTTCCTCTAATCCTGATGCCATGTTCTTCATATAGTCCAGATTCTCAGATTATTTGCTCAGCATATAGATTGAATACGTATGGTGAAAGGATACAACCCTGGCACACTGCCTTGCTGATTTTAAATCATGCCATATCCCCTTGTTCTGTTTGAACATTGCCTCTTGGTCTATGTACCGGTTCCTCATGAGTATAATTAAGTGTTCTGGAATTCTCATTCTTCTCAAAGTTATCCATAATTTGTTATGATTTACACAATCAAATGCTTTTGCACTGTCAATGGAACACAAGTAACCATCTTTCTGGTATTCTTTGCTTTGACCCAAGATCCATCTGACATCAGCTATGATATCCTTTGTTCCACGTCCTGTTCTGAATTCAGCTTGCATTTCTGGAAGTTCCTTGTCAATATACTTCTTCAACCGTTTTTGAATTTTCTTCAGTAAGATTTTACATGCATGTGTTATTAATGATATTGTTCCATGATTTCCACATTCTGTGGGATTACCTTTCTTTGGAATAAGTACAAATATGGATCTCTTCCAGTCAGTTGGCCAGATATCTGTCTTCCAAATCTCTTGGCATAAACAAGTGAGTGCCTCCAGAGGGGCATCCGTTTGTTGAAACATCTTAATGGTATTCTGTCAATTCCTGGAGCCTTGTTTTTCACCAATTCCTTCAGTGCACCTTCAACTTCTTCCTTCAGTACCATTGGTTCTTGATCATATGCCACCTCTTGAAATGGATGAACATCAATCAATTCTTCTTGGTACAGTGACTCTGTGTATTCCTTCCATCTTCTTATGATGCTTCCTGCATCATTCAATATTTTGCCCATAGAATCTTTCAGTATTGCAACTTGAGGCTTAAGTTTTCTCTTCAGTTCTTTCAGCTTAAGAAATGTCGAGTGTATCCTTCCCTTTTGGCTTCCAAACTCCATGTCTTTCTGCACTTCATTATAATAATTGACTTTGTCTTCTCAAGCTGCTCTTTTAAATCTTCTGTTCAGCTCTATTATCTTGTCATTTCTTCCATCTACTTTAGCTACTCTTCATTCAAGGGCAAGTTTCAGAGTCTCTTCTGACATCCATTTTGGTCTTTTCTTCCTTTCCTGTCTTTTTAATGATCTTTTGCTTTCTTCATATATGATGTTCTTGATGACATCCCTCAATTCCTCTGGTTTTTGGTCATTGGTGTTCCATGTATCAAATCTATTCTTTAGATGATCTTTAAATTCAGGAGGGATATAATCAAGATCGTATTTTCGTTCTCATGGACTTCTCTTAATTTTCTTCAGCTTCAACTTGAACTTGCATAAGAGCAATTGATGGTCTGTTCCACAATCAACACCTGGCCTGGTTTTGGCTGAAGATATTGAGCTTCTCCATCACCTCTTGCCACAGATGTAGTCAGTCTGATTCTTGTGTATTCTGTCTGGCAAAGTCCACCTGTATAGCTTCCATTTGTGTTGTTAAAAAAATATTTTTGCAATGAATAATGTTGGTCTTACAAAATTCTATCATGCGATTCAAGCTTTATTTCTATCACTAAGGCCATATTTTCCAACTACCAGTGATTCTTCTTTGTTTCCAACTTCTGCATTCTAATCACCAGTGATAATCAACACATCTTGATTGCATGTTTGGTCAATTTCAGACTGCAGAAGTTGGTAAAAATCTTCCAAGTCCTCATCTTTGGCTTTGGTGGTTGGTGCATAAATTTGAATAATAATAGTATTAACTGGTTTTCCTTGTAGGCATATGGATATTATTCTATCACTGACAACATTGTACTTCAGGATAGGTTTTGATACATTCTTTGTGATAGTGAATGCCATGCCATTCCTCTTCAATTTGTCATTCCCAGCATAATGGATCATATATATGGTTGTCTGATTCAAAATGGCCCAAACCAATCCATTTCAGCTCACTAATGCCTAGGATATTGATATTTGTGCATTCTATTTCATTTTTGACAAATTGCAATTTTCCTAGATTCATATTTCATACTTTCCATGTTCTGATTATCAATGGATATTTGCAGCTGTTTCTTCTCATCTTGAGATGTGCCACATCACCATGTGGAGGTCCCAAAAGCTTTACTCTATCTTCATCATTAAGGTGAGCCTCTGAGGAGGCAGATCTTCCCCAGTTGTATTTTGAGTGCCTTCCAAACTGAGGGGCTCATCTTCTGGCACTATATCTGACAATACTTCAGGGCAGTTCATAAAGTTTTCCAGTAATATATCAGACAGTGTTTCACTGCTATTGATAAGGTTTTCACTGGCCAATTCTTTGAGAAGTGGACGGCCTGTTCCTTCTTTGGAATCTGCCTTAGTCTGGAAGCTCCACTGAAACCTGTCCACTGTGGATAACCCTGCTTGAATTTTGCAACACTGGTGGCATAGCCTCCAGCCTCGTAGCAACATGGAAGCCACCACAGTACAACAAACTGCCAGACAACTTTGTCTCACTTAGTTGTTCCTAATGTCTCTGCTCGCTTCCTAGTCTCCCTCAGCTACTTCAACACCAATCTGCCACACCACCCTTCTTGCTTTCCCAGCCTGTCCCTGGGTGTTCCAAAACACCTGCCTTCTATGGTGGTGGGTTTCTTGGCTGGTCTGCCCCTGAGCGCTCCAAAACACCCCAACATACATTAATCTATGGGAAAGTAGATGGGTAGACAGAATGAATGATCAAGTATGTCTAGGCAAAAGAGAATATACTCATGACCATAAATAAGATTGTCAAATGATATTTGGAAGTGCTGTAAGAATGTTCATATATACAACAATGCTAACAAGGGAAATGTTATGGTAACTTCTTAGCCATTGCCAACCACCCTGAGGGAAAGAATAGTTGGACCTGTGGGCTCAGGACCATGGTCACAGGAGACATCAAGCTCAACTGGCATAACATACTACACAAGAATATTGCTCCATGTCATACTTTGATGAGTAGCTAGTGGGGTTTTAAAAGCTTGTAAGCAGCCATTTAGATGCAACTATGGGTTCAGGGCAAAGAATAATGAAGAATACCAAAGACACAAGGAAACAATTAGTCCAAGGGACTAGTGGACCATGTGACCCTCAGCCTATATGGCCATGAGACCAGAAGAACAAGACTGTGCCCACCTACCTACTGGCACCTACTGTGCCACTTGGAAAGGATCAGTACAAGAGGTCCTGGATAGAGTGGGAGAAAAATGTAGAACAGAACTCACAAACATAAAAAAAAAAAGACCAGGTTAAGTAGTGTGATAGAGCCTGGCGAGCCCATCATTACCCTTCAGGTCTGGAATTGAACTCAGTCCTGTGGCTTCCAGCTAAACAATAGATAGGCATATAGGGTGAATATTTACATCAGACAGACACACCCCTTAGAATGATCAATTATGGGAGAATAGAAGGGCAGTATTTGCAAGCTCAGGGGGCAGGAATGTATTAGAAAGAAGGACACAGGAAAGAGGTAACTACAGGGAGGAAGTGGGAAGACAGTTGTTACATTGTGGGGAAATTTCAGTCAATGTCATGAAACAAAATGTGTATGAACTACTGTATGGAGAATTTGCTTTGTAAACTTTCACCAAAATCCAAATAAAAATAAAATTAAAAAAAGGCAGAAATGAAAAACAAAAGACTAAAATGCATGTCAGAAGAGACTTTGTAACTTGCTTTTGAATGTAAAATAGCTAAAGCAAATAGAAGAAATCATGATGTGAATAGAAGAATTCAAAGGGCAGTTCCAGAAGACACAGTCAAAGTATGATAATGAAATGTACAAAGACTCTCCGTAGTTAGCAAATCAAAAGGGAGGAGCATGCCAGACATTTTTCAAGCTGAAAGAACTGAAGAAAAATTCAAGCCCCAAGTTGCAATATTGAAGGATTCTATGAGCAAAAGTTACTGGAGGCTTGCTATTTGCCAATGCCTTCAGTACAGCAACCAGAATGCTGGTGGTTCAAACCCACCAGCCACTCCTCAGAAGGAGGATGAGGCAATCTACTTCCATAGTGATACTGCCTCGGAAACCCAAGGAGGGGTCGCTATGAGTCAGGTCCGACTCAACGGCACATAACAACAACAACAACTCAGTACAGCTTGGGCTTCTTACTTCAGTATCATTTGTTATTGATCATATGCTCCGGGAATTGACAGAATACTAATTGAGATATATCAAGAAACAGATGGAATGCTAGAAGTGGTCATCTGTCTATGCCAAGAAATTTGGAAGATATCTACCTGGCCAACTGACAGGAAGAGATCCATATTTATGCTCTTTCCAAAAAAAGGTAATCCAACAAAATGTGGAAATTATCAAACATTATTATTATTATTACACACAAGTAAAATTTTGCTGAAGATAATTTAAAAATGGTTGTAAGAGTACAATGACAGGGAGCTGCCAGAAATTCAAGCTGCATTCAGAACAGGACATGGAATGAAGGCTATCACTGCTGATTTCAGATGGCTCTTGGCTGAAAGTAGAGAGTACCAGAACGATGTTTATCAGTATTATTGACTATGCCAAGGCATTTGACTGTGTGCCTTATAATATATTATGGATAATATTGTGATGAATGAGAATTCCAGAACAATTATTTGTGTTCAAGAAGAACTGTACATACACCAAGAGGCAGCTGTGCAAATAGAGTAAGGGGATACTGCATGGTTTGAAATCAAGAAAGGTGTGCATCATGCTTATATCTTTTCACTGTATGTATTCAATCTATATGCTGAGCAAATAATCTTGAAACTGGACAATATGACGAAGAGTGTGATATCAGGATTGGAGGAAGACTCATTAGCGACCTGTGGTATGTAAATGACACAACCTTGCTTGCTGAAAGTTAAGAGGATTTCAAACACTGAAGAAGACCAAAGTCTATCGTATTCAGTATGGATTACACTTGAACATAAAGAAAACAAAAATTGTCACAACTGCATGAATATGCAACATCTGAGAAAAAGAAAAAGATTGAAGTTGTCAAGAGTTTCATTTTACTTGGGTCCACAATCAATGACCACAGAAGCAGCAGTCAAGAAATCAAAGGATGTATTGTAATGGACAAACCTGCTGCAAAAGGCCTCCTTACTGTGTTAAAAAACAAAGATATCACCTTGAGGACTAAAATGAGCCTGATCCAAGTCATGGTATTTTAAATTATCTCATATGCATGTGAAAGCTCAACAATGAATAAGGAAGACCAAAGAAAAATGGATGCACTTAAATTATGATGTTGATGAAGAATATTGAATGAACCAGGGGGTGCCAGAAGAATAAACAAATCTCTTTTGGAAGAAGTACAGCCAGAATGCTCTTTACATGGCAGAAAGACAAGACTTCATCTCATGTATTTTGCATAGACTATCAAGAGGGACCAGTCCTTGGATAAGGACATCATGCTTGCTAAAGTAGAGGGTCAATGTAAAAAGAGGAAGACCCTCAGTGAAATGGACTGACACAGTGGCTGCAACAATGGGCTCAAACATAGCAATGATTATGAAGATGGGACAGGATCAGGCAGCATTTTGTATTGTTGTACATAGGGTAGCTATGAGTTGGAACTGGCTTGATGGCACATAACAACAATAATACAAATTTTATTAGGAGACTTATACAAGTTAAATATGAAGCAATTAAGAAAGTGTCTGACAGGTGGTAAACACTCCATAAATGTAAACTGAGGTGGTTATGATGATTGCCATAAAATCTGGCATTCAGGCCTCCCCAATGAATGCTGGAATATAAAATGTTTAGAAGACAAGTAAATTGGTTCCAGACATACAGGATGTGAGTTTATATATGCAACATATCTATGGCTATACACATACATACACAGTCTGTATGAGTACATATATAGATAATTATAAAAAAAAAAATTGGAAGAAGTACAGCCGGAATCCTCCTTAGAAGCTCGGATAACCTGACTTCATCTCACCTACTTTGATCATGTTGCAAAAGGGAACAATCCCTGGGGAAGGATATCATGCTTGGTAAAGTAGAGGTCAGTGAAAAAAGGGAAGACCCTCAAGGAGGTGGACTGTCACGGTGGCTGTGATGATGGGCTCCAGCATAGCCAGGATTGTGAAGATGGTACAGGACCATGCAGTGTTTCGTTCTGTCGTATATAAGGTTGCTCTGAGTCAGAACTGATTCGATGGCCCTAACAACAACAAGAAGATATTATGGAGCATGGAGGGCGGAACCTGAAAGAAGTTCATACAGACTCTGTGAGAGTGAATATCACAATGGTGAGTAGAGGCCTTAGGACAGTTAAAGAATATTTAAAATAATTGCTGTGATGAGTGATTATGTAATCAAAGGAATAAAGATTGCTCAAAAAAATTACAAGTATATTGCAGGTTTAGCAGATATTGGAAGATTCTACTATATGACAGTAACAATACCTTTTTTTATGCTGAAATCCACTAACTGGTTTCAGTAGTATTCTTTTGGCATTTTTACAGATAAAGGAACTAAGGCTTAGGTTAACTGGAAGGGAACAATGGAAGAAGACAAAACCAGTCAGTTACATGATAACTTTGGCTAGAGAGATTGTCCTAAGGTTTTTGGATTTAAAATCAATGGATTTTTCTTTTATGGAAACTGTCAAATTTTTCTCTTTCACACTTTGAGCCTCACAATTTGTTAATTGTATTAAACTAAAAAAAAAATCATTTGATTAGTCAGGAATATGCAATGGTTTTAAACAGGGTTGTGTCAGAAAATTTTTCACTGCAAGTGGGAGATAACCCATTTGAAACCAGCTTCAGCAAAGAGAAATGACTGGATTTACTGTTCAAATCATGTCAGTGATTTCTCTCCATTTCTCAGCTCTGCCTTCCCTCAGCTACCTCCTTTCTCAGGTTCTGGTGGTGGCAAAATAGCTGCATTATCTTGAAGGTCTTTATCATTATAGGATAAATCCAGAGGAAAAAAGCATTAATGATTTTGGTAACTCCTACAACCTACAAAAAAAAAAAAAACCTCCTACAACTCCTACAAAACTTTAGAACTAAATTTGACTCTGATTTAGCAGTTTTGGTCACATTCTATCCCTGAACCAGTCACTATGGCTAGGAAGAATAAAAATGTGCTGATGGGTTTATGGCGGTTTTGAGATTGAGACTGACAGAGTGAAGAGGAGAAACCTAAGGGAAATTTGAGGGCTGTTGCTTGAAGGAATATTTGAGGTCAGTGAGGCAAGTGCCCATTGAAGGCTAATGCCTCTTGGATGGTGCCTAAAGTTGCTTTGATATGATTATGTGTTCACACGATAACTATCATAAGAAAATTATGTAAAATGGATACATAAGTTTTATTCTGGGCAGTTGCTAAGAGAAGCTGTATCTTGACTTATGAAAAACATCTTTGTTAATTTTCAGGTGTCTAAAGAAACCCTAAGGAGCCCTGGTGGCATAGTGGTTAAGTACTTGGCTGCTAACCAGAAGTTCAGTGGTTCAAATCCACTAGGCACTTTGTGGGAGAAAGATGTGACAGTCTGCTACTGTAAAGATTTACAACAGTGGAAATCCTATGGTGCAGTTCTACTCTATCCTGTAGGGTTGCTATGAGTCAGAATTGACTACATGACAATGAATGAGTTTGTTTGTTTGGTGGAGCAGTGTTTAAGCATTGGGCTGCTCACCGAAGTGTCAGGAATTTGAACTGATCTGTGATATTGAGGGAGAAAAGATCTAGTCATCACTCCTATAAAGATTAAGATTTAGGAAACACCCTGGAAGTGGTTCTACTTTGTCAAATAGGGTCTATATCACTTGGAATAGACTCATAGCACACAACAACAACCTCAAAACCAAAAAACCAAATTACCAAACTCATTGCCATCGAGTCAATTCTGACTCACAGTGACCCCCTTTGAGTTTCTGAGGTGGTAAATCTTAATGGAAATAGATTGTCCAGTCTTTGTTCTGTGGAGTGGCTGGTGGGTTTGAACCACCAACCTTCTGGTTAGCAGTCAAATGCCTTAGGCAATATACCACCAGAGCTCCTAGGATGACTTTATGTTTGTTTGGATGTGGCAAGAAATGAGCATGTGTTGTTAGGTGCCATCAAGTTGATTCTGACTCATACTAGCCCTATGTACAACAGAATGAAACACTACTTGATCCTGTACCATCCTCACATGTTTTGCCATGTTTGAACTCATCATCAGTTAGTCCATCTCACTCAGGGTCTTCCCCTTTTTTGCTGACCTTGCTTGCTGACCTAAGCATGATATCCTTCTCCAGGGACTGGTCCCTTCTGACAACATGACCAACGTAAGAGAGATGAAATTTGGTCAATCTTGCTACTAAAGAGCACACTGGTTGTACTTCTTCCAAGACAGATTGTTCATTCTTCCAGCAGTTTGTGGTAGTTAAGGTTATGTGTCAATTTGACCTGGCCTGGGTTTGAGTGTCTGGGCAGCTGCATATAGTTATTCCCATGAAGAGATGGGTAATCAGCTCCATGGTGGAATCTACTGGAGCAGCAGAGTAGGTACCATAGGGATGTGGTCTGTTTCCGATATATAAGGAGAAGTTTTGAGAAAGGTTTCTAGCTTTTTGACACACTTGGACCCTGCATATAGCTGAGTCTTCATTCAGCAGCCTGCCATGCCCCTGCCAATCTTAGGACTTTTTCTGGACTTGAACTAGTGGCCTGCCATATTGTTTGATAATCTTGGGACTGTGCCTTTTTACTTGTCGACCTTGGGTTTGCCAGCCTTAGCAGGCAGCAGCTTCCTGAGTTAAGAAAAGCCTATTGCTTCAATGAGGCAGGAGCAAGAGGCAGAGTTGAAGCCCAAGTTCAAGGGGATTTCACCCAGCCCCTAGAGCTGGAATTTTGAGTTCTGACTTCTAGCCTCCTAAACTGTAAGAGTTTAAACCTATGTTTGTTCAAACTACCCATTTGTGGTATTTTCTGTTAGAGCAGTCCTAGGTAACCAAAACACATTCCATGGTACACTCAATATTCTTCACCAACACCACAGTTCAAATGCATAAATTTTTCTGCAGTTTTCTTTTTCATTGTCCAGCTCTCTCATATATATGAGGTTATTGAAAATACCATGGTTTCATCAGGTTCACCTTAGTCTTCGAAGTAACATATTTGCTGTTTAACACTTTAAAGAGGTCGTTTTGCAGCAGATTTGCCCAGTGCAATATGACAGCTGATTTCTTGACTGCTGCTTCCATGGATGTTGATTATGGAACCAAATATAACGAAATCCCTGACAACTTCAATCTTTTCTCATGATTTCGATTATGGTGCAGTTGTGAAGACTTTTGTTTTCTTTATGTTGAGATATAATCCATATTGAAGGCCACAGCCTTTGATCCTCACTTTCAGCAATCAAGGTTGTGTCATCTGCACTTTGAAGATTGTTAATAAGTCTTTCTCTAATTCTGATGCTGTGTTCTTCTTCATATAGTTGTGCATCTCATATTATTGCTTAGCATACAGACTGAATAAGTATAGTGAAAGGATAGAACCCTACACACACCTTTCCTGATTTTAAACTACACAATATCTCTTTGTTCTGTTTGGACAACTGCCTCTTTTCTATTTATAGGATCCTCATGAACACAATTAAGTTTTTGGAATTTTCATTCTTCACAATGTTATCAATTTTGATTCTTTGCAATGTTACGATCCACATATTTGAATGCCTTCCCATAGTCAATAAAACACAGGTAAGCATATTTATGGTATTGTTTACTTTCAGCCAAGATTCATCTGACGTCAGTAATGATACCCCTTGTTCAAGTCCTCTTCTGAATCTAGCTTGGATTTCTGACAGTTCTCTATCAATATATTGCTACACATTTTTAGACTATCTTCACCAACATTTTACATGCATGTGATATTAATGTTATTGTTCAATAATTTCCACATTTTGTTGGATTACCTTTCTTTTCAATATGCACAAATATTGATCTCTTTCAGTAGGTTATCCAGGTAGAGTCTTCCAAATTTCTTGAGATAAACAAGTAGGGCCCACCAGTGCTACCTCCGTTTGCTGAAACATCTCAGTGGCATTCTGTTAATTCCTGGAGTCTTTTCTTTCACCAGTGCCTTCAGTGCACCTTGAACTTCCTGCAATGCCATTGGCTCTTGATCATATGCTACCTCCTATACCATTGGCTCTTGATCATATGCTACCTCCTAAAATAGTTGAATGGAGCTCTGGTGGCATAGTGACTAAGGCATTTGACTGCTAATGAGAAGGCTGGTGGTTCAAACCTACCAGCCATTCTTCAGAAGGAAGGTTGGGTAATCTACTTCCGTAGTGATACTGCCTCGGAAACCCAAGGAGGGGTCACTATGAGTCGGATTCAACTCGTCGGCAGTGTGTTGGGTTAACATAGTTGAGTGTTGACCAATTCTCTTTGAGACAGTGACTTTATGTATTTCTTCACTCTTATTTTGATGCTTCCTGCCTCGCTCCATATTTCACCCATAAATCAAATGAAACCCACTGTCATCGAGTTGATTCTGATTCATAGCAACCTTAAAGGACAGAGTAGAACTGCCCCTTGTGTCAACAAGGCTGTAAATCTTTACTTAAGCAGACTGCCTTAGTTTTCTTTCCCTGAGTGGCTGGTGGGTTTGAACTGCTGACCTTTTGGTTAGTAGTCAAATGCCTTAATCACTGCTGCAGCAGAGTTCCTTCTCATTTTGACCATAGAATCCTTCAGTATTGCAACTCAATGCTTGAATATTTTTTTTAGTTCTTTAGGTTGAGGGATAACGAGCTTGTTCTTTTTGAGTGTCTAACTCCAGCTCTTTGCATAAACCAAAAACTATCTTCATTATAATACTATGTCTTCTCAAGTTGTCCTTTGAAATCTTCTGTTCAGCTCTTTTACTTCATCATTTTATCCATTTGCTTTAGCTACTCTGAATTCAAGAGCAAATTTCACAGTTTCTTCTGATATCCATTTTGGTCTTTTCTTCCTTTCTTGTCTTTTCAATGATCTTTTGTTTTCTTCATGTATGATGTCCTACTGTCATCTCACAACTTCTCTGGTCTTCAGTCATTGGTGTTCACTGTGTCAGATCTGTTCTTCAAATAGTCTCTAAATTCAGGTGGGATATAATCAAGGTCATGTTTTGGTTCTTGTGGACTTGTTTTTAATTTTCTTCAGCTTTAACTTGAACTTGCATGTGAGCAATTGATGGTCTATTCCATAGTTTTCCGCTGGCCTCATGATGACTGGTGATACTAAGTTTCTCCATTGCTTCTTTCCACAGATGTAGTTGATTTTATCCCTGTGTATTCCATCTGGTGAGGTCTATGTGTATAGTCCATGTGTATAGTCACTGTTTATTTTGTTGAAAAAATGTATTTGCAATGAATAAGCTGTTGGTCTTGCAAAATTCTACCATGTGATCTCTGGCATCATTTCTATCACCAAGGCTGTAACTTTTGTATTTCGATCATCAGTAATTATCAATACATCTTGATTTCATGTTTGGTCAATTTCAGACAGCAGAAGTTGGTAAAAATCTTCAATTCCTTCACCTTTGACTTTAGTAACTGGTCTTCCTCTAAGCTTATGGATATTATCCTATCATTGATAACAACTGAACTTCAGGTTAGATCTTGAAATGTTCTTTTTGATGATGAATGCAATGCCATTCCTCTTAATTTGTTATTCCCAGTATAGTAGACCGTATGATTGTTTGATTCAAAATGGCCACTACCATTGCATTTAACCTCACTAATACCTCAGATATCAATCTTTATGCATTTCATTTCATCTTTTATAACTTCCAATTTTTCCTGGATTCATGCTTCATATATTCCAAATTCCAATTATTAATGCATATTTACAACTGCTTCTTCCTCAGTTGTATTTTGAATGCCTTCTAACCTGAGGGGCTCTTCGGGCACTATATCAGACAATGTTTCACTGCTACTCATAAGGTTTTCAGTGGCCATTGTTTTCAGAAGCAGACCTGGCCATGTTCATCTTTCTAGTCTGTCTTAGTCTGGATGCTTCTCTGAAACCTGTCCACCATGGATGACACTGCTGGTATTTGAAATACAGGTGGAATGACTTCCAGCATCATAGCAACAACATGCAAGCCACCAGAGTACAACAAACTGACAGACAAGTGGTAGTCTGAGCATATAGCCACCCTTATTATATTTCATTGCACAAATTGGATTCAAGCTAGTCAAAGAATTGAAAGACTCATTTAGATGAACTTGTATGAATGCTTCTTGTCTAAAAAAGTAACTGAACTTTGCTGATTTTTCTTTTTATTTAAATATGATAGATTGAAGTGCTTAAAATTAAATCTTCAGGTTGCTTAAATGCTAAACTTGGCTCTCATCTTTGAAGATGTTTTCATTCTTAAATTTGTGTTATATTGTTAATGCAATGAACATATATTTAAAGTGAATTTAAAACTGGGCTTGATAGCTAAAAAAGGAACAATTATGATTTACATAAAAACAAAAACTCTGGGCAGACATTTTTGTTACAATAATCTTTATAGAAATCACTTCAGTTACTATGGACTTTTAAACTATAATTTACAAAAATGAATACAATTTCATCTACATAAAATATAATGAATACAAAGAAAGAGTATACAATGTCAAATTTTCCATACTATTCTAAACAAAACTTAGGTTTTCCTCTATTACTTTTCCTTAGAGAATTAATAAGCTTATTGTAAAAGTACTAGATAGCTGGAAAAATGTTACAAAACATTGAAATTAAGCAAATGTGAGTGTTTTCTCTTGCTAGCGAAAAATACCACCAATATTTTTGTATCAAAAGAGTCTTTGAAGAAATCACAGAGCTTGATATTGAAATGATGTATGGGCACATCCAGCAAAACAGCAAGAGAATTATCTAACAATACAATAGTTCATTTTGGTTCTACGTATCTAAATATTTCATTGTATGTTAATGTTTATTTATATGACTTATAAAGTAAAATTTAAAGTTATATGAAAAGTTACTTAAGAATTTCAAAGATTGTGTCTTTCACTTTTATCAGAAATTTTGTTGTTCATTTATTTAAATAGAGGTGTAAAGACTGACAAAATTTCCTTGTGAGAAAGAAATATGTTTCTTGCATGCTTCTAAGTGGATGCCTTGTTGCTGGATGTTTAATATGCCTAATACAATGCCTTTATTACTAAATTGTTGGCCAACCAACAGTCACTGGCAAACTACCCTCTATTGTACCATAACTTGAAGTCTGCATGAGGACAACAGTCTTGTTCAGGGCTGACCAGACTGAGGTGGGTGGTATTTTCCTAACTGAGCTGGTTTAGGCCTGTCAGCTACTCCAGCAAAAGTGTATTATGAGAATAAGTCTGTTCTCTCACAGTGAGGGGAATTTCCCAGCCAATACATTTGATTACTTTTGTGTAAACAGCTCAAGTGTCAGGAAGGAGAACTGACATAACTATATGTAAAAGCAGCTCCTGTCTGTTTCTGCTAGACACACCCAGTTCAGAATACTCTATGTTCAATTACCAAGGGTCTGGGAGGGAGGGCAATGCATTCAGTAACATTAATTCACCCATAATAGTTGTTTAAATATTGAATTACTTTTGTATCATTTGTTAAATAGCAATTGTGCCCAGTTGCCTTTCCCACCAACAGCTACCTTGGACCACGGGACTTCTCCTTGATACAGCAACTCTGGGGTAAAGCCTGATACAGCAGAGGATCTCAGGCCTTTGCTGCCCTACTTGCAGCCAGTGTCTGTTCTGATTGGCCAGTATCTATTTGCTTGTGGTTCTTGAATCTATTGAATACCACTCCAGCAAAGAGCTATTGAAATGTTATTTCAGTATATCAGTTGAAGATCAAAAAACTCCCCCAAATTGCAGGACCATGACAGTAATTAAAATGGAGAAAAGGATTCTAGCACAAAACAAGGTAGCCCTGAGATCCCCATGCTTCCTTAAGGACAATCTTGGTATTTATTGCATGTGATGTAGTTTGTCCCTCCTCCACTTTTGGAACTGGCTGTTTATAATCTTCTGTAGAATTTATAGCAATCGCTCTCAAGTTCCATGGTGGAATATTTCTGCTAATGAACATATGCCGGAAACCTGTGGGTGGGATGACAACAGCATATCCACTTTTAAGCTTATTTTAGAAGATGCAAATATTAGAAAATTAAAATTAATTTAATGAGCAAATTAAGGCCAATATAAAATATCATGGATTAAGGATTTCCATCTTTCATTCTTTCTTTCATTTAGAATCTTTTCAAAAACCTAAATTACAGGGTTACAAGAGCTCTGGTGGCACAGTGGTTGAGGCATTTGGCTGCTAACCAAAAAGTTGGCAGTTCAAGTCCACCAGGCATTCTGTGGGAGAAAGATGAGGCAGTCTACTTCTGTAAAGATTTACAGCCTTAGAAACTCTATGGAAAATTTCTACTCCATCCTATAGGGTCACAATGAGTCAGGATCTACTCAATGGCAGTGGATTTGGTTACTTTTGGTTGTATTGGTTTGCAACCCACTGGGGACTTCCCATTGTTCTGGAAATAAAATTGTAATCTCTTCTCACACCTGTGCAGTTCTCCATGATCTGACCATGGTTTTCTCTTTGATCTGATCCCATATTTACTGTTCTTCTCCATCTCACTCTGCTTCAGGCACACTGATTTTGCACAAATATTCTGAGCTATTTCTTGCCTTAGGCTCTCACTTGCTGTTCTCTCTGTTCCAAGTGTCTTCTCTTGGTTCCTTTTATCATTCAGTTTTTTTTCTCCTTACAAAAAATCAAACTTAACCACTTGTCATAAAGTCAATTCAGACTCATAGTGACCCTATGCGTGTCAGAGTAGGACTGTGCTCTGTAGGATTTTTAATGGCTGTGATATTTTGAAAATAGATCATCATACCTTTACTTCTTAGACGCCTCCGGATGGACTCAAATACCCAAACTTTCATTTTGTAACAGAGCGTTCAGCCATTTGCACCACCCTGGTAACCCTTATCTCTTTAGGGACACATTTTTCTGCTTTTCCTACATGATATTGCACTTCTTTCAGGCACTCTTTATTCCTTACTTTGTTTTTGTTATGCAAGCTCTAATCACTATCTGAAATTATTTTTGTTTATTGTCTGTCTTCCTTCTCCAGAATGTTAGGTAAGTGAGGGCAGGATATTTTTTCTCGCTTATTAATCAGTATAGCCTAGTACCTAAAAGTGTGAGAAATCGTGAGTAGCGGCAGCAGAGCATTGGTTCTATTTATGTAGGCTCTGGAACTAGCAAACTAGCAAACCTGTATTTCCTACCACTTAATTGCTGTATGACCTCAGAAAAGAGAAACATCCATGTAGTGAAAAATAAATGTGTTGATACATGTAAAATTCACTTAGAACAGAGTCTGACATTTGTAAACACTATGCAAATGTTTGGCTTGCTTTTTTCATTAGAGTATAAACTGCATGAGGGTAGGATTTTGTTGTTTTGTATATCGACCAATACTCAGAAACAGTGCTGGCTCATCACAGGCACTCAATGACTAATGCTGAGTGAATTGTTAAAAGTACCCTTTTTTGAGTCATAGTAAAAACAAAAAACCCATTGCCTTTTTCAGCAAGCCAATAGAATATTGAGAAAATACCAGAGTCACATTCCAGGAGAATATTTTCTAAATAAACAATTTTATGACCTAACCAGCTGGTCTTCTGAAGCCAATGACTACACTTCTAATACTTTCAATCATACCTCTGAACATTGAAAGAGATGGTATTCCTGAGTTAATACATCCTAGTTTTTCAACTACTCTTATTGTTTAAAAAGTTCTTTAATACCTAGCCAGGGTATCCTTCTTGGCATCAAACCCAAATGCTTTGCTCTTGCATGTCAGAAGGCACAGCCTGCTATGCCAATAAAAAGAACGCAAGATCCAACATGAGAAAAGAGTAATGCCTTGCATTCCTGTCTCCTGCCTTTGTTAGTGTGGAGTGATTGGCATGAGATAACTACCAAGATATCTGAGTTACATAAAGAACTACAATATCCCAGTGTTTTTAGGAAGTCAGCTGAGCAACCAAACACTTACTTAGTATATTGAGAACTGAACATCCCATCAACTTATACCTTATAAAGCATTATTTTCTCTACAGTGACAAAACAAAATACATGTTGCTATCGAGCCAATTTCAACTCATAGCAGCCATGTTAGGACAGACTAGAACTGTCCCATAGGGTTTCTAGGCTGTAAATTTTATGGGAGCAGACTGCCACATCTTTCTCCCATGGAGTTGCTGGTGGGTTCAAACCACCACCTTTCAGTTAGCAGCCAAGTGCTTCACCACTATATCACCAGGGATCCACTGTAATAATAATTTCCTCTCACATGTCTAAATTTCTAATAACATGGGAAAATACTGGGTTTAATGATTCCTGAAATTTCCCATTTCTGATCACTATACCAAAAAAGCCAAACTAAACCCATTGCTGTCAAGTTGTTTCCAACTCATAGTGACCCTTTGGGACGGAGTAGAACTGCCCCATAGGGTTTCCAAGGGTGCAATCTTTATGGAAGCAGATTGGCACATCTTTCTCTTGCAGAAACACTGGTGGGTTCAAGCTGCCAACTTGTTGATTAGAAGTCCAGTGCTTAACCACAGTGCCATCAGGGCTCCTCTTCTGGTCTCTATACACATGCATGGCTGTTGAGTTGATTCTGACTCAGAGAGACACTATAGGACAGAGTAGAACTACCTCATACGATTTCCAAGCTTTACAGGAGCAAACTGCTTCATCTTTCTTCCGTGGAGCAGCTGGTGGGTTCGAACTGTCCATCTTTTGGTTAGCAGCCAAATGCCTTAACTACTGTGCCACCAGAGCCCCTGTCTGGTCTCAATAGTCAAGGTAAATTGTTCCAATTTATTAACTGAGTACAGTACTCTTTCTTCCTAAGCATGTTTAGGCCTTAGAAATCCTTCTCAGACCAGTGTTCTAGAATACTGACACCAATCAGAGTAGGTATTCACACTCAAAGCCAGTTGCTTATCCAGAGGTCTAGGGACAATGTTGGTCTTAGGACTGATAGGTGGTGTGCTTCTGTTTTATATTCATCTGGAAGACTTCTCTGTCCCTGCTTCCTACTGGCCACTCAGAAGTGATGAGGATGTGAGAAACAAGGAATGCTATTTCTGATTTCTTGTAATACTATGGGACTTTGTTTTACCTTTTAGGGGGTGAGGTGTGCTCAGATCACAGATAAGAGGATGATAAGAAATCATTAAATCTCACTGTTTTAATTAAATATTCCTCACCTGATTAATAGCAGCAGAAGAGGTGTGAACTTGAATTCACTCTACATTCCTTAGGTGTTAACATTGCCTAAATACGGAAATTAAGTACTAGTGATTTCGCTCACTTTTTTTGAAAATAAAATAGAACAAAAATAAATACATATATGAAAAGAAATATATATGAAAAAATCTCAGAGACATGATCAGATTTTTAAAAACATTCATAGGGAAATCTAGTATTATTTGAAAAATCTTAACTTTCTTAATTTAGTTAGATTACATGTGCACTATTAGAGTTTCATTCACTTTTACTTTTACTTTTCTGACCCAGGTATCATTTAAATTGATTGGTTGGAGGTTGGCGTTAATGAGATCATACTCAGGGCTTCAGTTCTTTGTCTTCCCGTCAGAGTCAGTTAGATCAACAAGAGAAGGCTATTCTAGAAGAACTTGACCGTTATTCTGGTTATCTATCCTCACGAGCATGTCTATTGTTTACAAGGTAAGGGATTAATTCTTGCACTAATTCAACCTATACTTACTAAACTTTTGTTATTATTACTCCCTTAATTCCAAGACTCCATTGATGACAAGCTGAACCATCAACTTAATATTAGGAGAAAAAAAGAAAGAAAGAAACCTTTTGAATGAAAAAAATGCACAGATTATAATGTGTGTAAAAACTTAAAATGTGAAAAAATATATTTGTCTTAGATTCTGGAACATATGGTTTGTAGTTTAATCCATGACTATTACAGGAAAACAACAGAGATGCATAATTTTTTACTTTTGATGGAGACACTAAATTTAGTATGTATTTTATTAGCTCTAAAGATTGTTTTCTGTATGAGATTAAACAGTCTGCTCTATTTACTGAAATAGTATTCATTCAAATATATACTCATTATATATTCGTTCAACAAATATCTATTGACATGAAGTACTGTCTTGGTGTGGTAAATATATTCAATAGCAAAAAGTCAGGTAAGGTCCCTGTTTTCACGTATCATTAAGGGAGAAACAGTAAATACAAAGTCAAAATAAATGACAATGATAGGGTTATCTGTTTAAGAGTGCCTGGGAAGAAGAGCAGTCTGTTATAGAACTGGCTAGAGAAACCTCTGAGGAAGTGATAGCTAGCTGAGCTAAGACCCTGGTGACGAGATGCAGCAAATTACACGAAACCATGTGGATAGAACGCTCCAGGCAGAAAGAACATAGCCAAGAGTTCCAAGATGGAAAGGAAATTGGTGTATTTGAGCCACAACTACAGCATGACAAAAGCCAGTGTGTCTGGAGCTAGAGAGACGATATGATAGGAGATCAAGATGGTAGGAAGGATAGAGATGGTAGAATGCCTTGCAGACTATAGTAAGGAATTTTTATTTTACTCTGTGATCAGTGGAGAAGTCCCTGAGTGGTGCAACTGAAAGTCCTGGTAAACTGCTTTTGTAATGTCACAGTCTTAAAAAGCCTTCAAGCACAGTTCTACTACTCTGTAACATATAGGGTAGCCATGAATTGGAATCTACTCATTGGCAACTGGAAAAAAAATGATGAAGGGGAATCACTGGAGGGCTTAGCAGAATGACAGTATGTATTTCTTTATGTTAAATTTTTTTTTCTCTCTTTCTGATTTCTCAGTATAACTTGAGGGGGCAGGAATGGAGGTAGGAAGATCAGTGAGAAGGTTATGTCAGGATAGATATGATGATGACTTGACAGGGTAAAAGAAGTGATGATGGATAGCAATGGTCAGATTCAGAATATTTTTCAGAGATACAGGTGACACGACTTGCCAATAGATTGTTTGTAGAGTGCAAAAAGAGGAGTCAATAGAATTTTGACTTCATCAGGTAGGTGTGGTGATGCCATTTTCTGAGTTTGGGAACAAATAGCTTTATTGGCAGAGAGGAAGAGAAATCAAGCCTTCTTTTATGACTATGATAGTTTTAAGGAAAAAAAATATGACACATTTAAATAGAAATCCCTGAAGTGATAGGAATACTATAAAGCAAACTGATAACACAAAAATGTTAGTTTTATGTTCAATTTTGAAAACATGAGATATTTAAAATGAAGTAACTAAGGCTACTGAGATATTGAAACTCAGAATTATCTAGATCCTAGAAAACTACTGTGCTTGGTCTCTGAATTCTTGGCTTTCATAATAGCTCAATCAGGAATATCATTCTCTATTGATAGAACACTATATAGTAAGACACATTGTAAAGATATATTTTTAAAAATGTTTATAATATAGTTGCAGGAAATCACTGAGGAAATGATTTCTTTCAATAACAATGGCATTTGAGCTACAGTCTGTAGACTGGAGGGTATTTCAAGCACTGAATGCAAGATAACTAAAGAATGATGGACAAGAATCTAAGTAGCTTGTATGCTGGCAAATATTTGCAGAAGTACATGATATGCATGATAAGTTATTTCTAAAACATGATAAAGTGTGATCCAGAACAGACCATACCATATTGTTTGCAGTTCTTCCAGGTATGTTCTACTTTGTCAAGGTGTGAATAGTTTTAGATTTACCTAGAAATCATGAACCACTGTACTCAGTAACATGATCTTGTTTACAATACCAAAAGTATGAGGCATTCAAACTTATGCAACTGAGGACACGGAGTTTTTATTTATATAGTGTTTTATAATAGATTATATTGTGCCAAAAAAAAAAAAAAGAAGAAGAAGAAGGAAAGAAAGAAGCTGATTGTTATAGTTTGAGTTTCATGGGAAGCAGATTCTGCAATGGATATTTGTGTGCAGATGTTTTATTGGGAGCAGTCTTGGGAATGACACTTTTAATGGCATGAGGGAAAGTGGACAATGTGCTGAAGTTATAACAGAACCCTCAGTCAATACATGTGACTTTCAAGATGAGATGGATCTTTTCATATGTTCTGGATTGAGGCAAGGCTCCAGGCTTTTTAACTTGCCCCCACTGACCACTGAGAGAATGTGGCTATACCACAGCTGTTGAGTCAATTGTGATTCATCCCTGAGGAGAAACTCACCTGTGGGATGTCATTAGGCAGCACACCCGGCAACTGGGAATTGAATGCCTCAGTCTTACAAGAAGGGAGATCTGAGTGGCACTGAACATTGTTCACAATAATCCAACTGTTGTGCTGCTCAGATCCACTTGCTTTGTAAAACAGGTTGATCTCATCTGGGATTGGCTTCTCCAGACTACTGGTTGATCTATTTTCTTGGATAAACTTTGCTATAGTAAGACTTGTAGGAAGAATTGTATCCCTCATCAAGGCTCTTGGTCTCAGGGCCACAAATGGTGCTCATCATTTCTTCCTCTACTACCCATTCTATGCTTTCCTCATCCTTAGCTGGCACTTCGGCTGGGTTAGGTGGCTTACCTACAGAGGTTAATCAGACCTTAATTCTAAGGGGTAACCACAGTCTTCTCTGGTTTTGTTCATTTATATTCAAAACTTTGCAGGAAAGTAACAAGAGATGCTTCAGTGGGTCACCAGGGGACTAAACATCTTCTTGTCTCACGAGTAACAGTAGGTCAGTCTCTTCCTGATGATCAGGATCAATTACTCCTGTCAGGAGGGTGACTTCTTTCTTTACCTGCTGTTCACTTGGCTCAAGGAGCCCAAAGTGACTGTATAGTATTGGAGTCACTCTTGATATCTCTCTCTGTAGAAGCATTCCACCTTGGTTGATTGTAGGTAAGATAACTTGCTGTCAGCAACAGAGACCAACACTGGGATCCTGATACGACATCATTCCTTGATGAGACAAAACAGTCTCTGATGGAAATTTGATTACATTGAGCCTCTTCTATCTTCTAATCAATTTGATTCCACTGCCTCTTCCAGTATAAAAGAGGTCCAATGTAATTGAATTGCCACCATGTGATGTTTTGCCTCTCAAGGGGATGAAGCCGTAGTAGGAGCTCAGTTTTGTTCTTTGTTACCTGCAGGTTCTCCATTTAGGAGCAGCAGTAGCTAGATTAGCATTAGTGAATGGGGAACTCATGCTGCTGGGACCATCATATCTTGCATCCCTGCCGTTGTGGCTATTCTGTTCATGCACACATTTCTCCAGCCTTGGGGTGGCTGATGACATAGGCTGTACTATGGTTTCTCTCCAAACCATGTAGTCTACAGTTTTGCTTAGTGTCTCTTCCAGAATAGATGATGTCTGCTGGAAATTAACATGTGAAACAATCTTTAGACTTTGTACCCACTACCATAGTACTATCCACACACCTCTTTTTTCCTCATAGTCCGTGATCTTTCAGGTTTTGTCTTTTGAGGTTCCTTTTCAAGTAGCCAACCCATTTTCCACTGCTTGTAATACACTTCTTTTATCATGGTCTACTTCTTTTATCACACAATGTGGGGGACTATGGCCACAATCTAGATATTTTCACTGATATCTTTCAGGGTCACCCCAAAAGTGCAGCAACAATTCATTTCTACTTAGCATTTACCTACCAAACTAAACTATGCAGGAATACATTTTGGCCATTTTTCTCCTCCATCCACTGTTCATTCGGGGCATTTTACCCTCCCATGCCACCATAGATATGAGACAAGGGAGACACACTGGTGCAACAGTGGGGGATGACCTCTAAGAAGGTGTAGGGTGTGGGGTTGGCATGGCACTGTGACTCTGCAGCAACAGAGCCCTCAAAAGACCCCAAGAAGAGTTCTGAAACTGGTATAGCCTTTAGTAATGTCACATATTGAAGTCAGATGGCTGGGCCATTCGTGTCCTGCATGGACCAGTTATCTCTTCTGGGGAGATGATGTAACTTCACGTGGGACACTTTCTTTCAATAGAGGACAATTCCTGGGGAAGGCTATGACTTTGAGTTTATCAAGCAACACTGTAAGCAGCTAGGGAGTAAGTGCATTAGTACTGAAGTAAGGGGTCTTGGTGGCACACTACATATCCATTACACCAATGCAATCCATGAAACTTTTTCTAGGATAATTTACTGTCTAAAGGAAAAATTGATGGACTAATTAAAGCCAAAATAACCCACAAAACAAGTAGCACTTTGAATTTGGAGGATTACTGGGCAACCTAGTAATTCTAATAATTGGGTGTCATACAGGTAGATGTTGATGTTTAAAAGGTAGGCATGAAGGAGCAGACAATTTTCAAATGGAATTTATTCTCACATCTATGTCCACCTGAAACCTACTTTACCTTCCCTCATTCTCAAACTCAGTAAAAGGATGTCCACCTGAAACCTACTTTACCTTCCTTCATTCTCAAACTCAGTGAAAGGCATTGAAGGAGGAAACATCAAGTTTTCAGTCATCTGAAAGAAAAGCTTAGTTATCATCCTTGACTTTTTAACAACATCTTGTTGATAGGTGATTTTTCTCGAATTTACCCACTCTTCTTTATATCCAGATCCTAATCACTTTTTGGAAAGAGCATGCTCAGCATTTCTCAAGCTGAAAGAACTGAAGGAAAAATTCAAGCAAGGATTGTGAAGATGGTAGAAGAATGGACAGTGTTTCATTCTTTTGTACATAGGATCACTGTGAGTTAGAGCTGACTCAATAGCACCTAACAACAACAATAACAATCAGTTTTTATTTGGATCATTAAGAGCAGGGAGCTCTGGTGGTGTAGTACCTAAGGGATTTGACTGCTAACCAGAAGGCTGAAGGTTCAAACCCACCAGCCACTCCTTGGAAGGAAGGCTGGGCAATTTATTTCCATAGTCACACCTCCTTGGGAACCCAAGGAGGGGTTGCTATGAGTCCTATCCGACTCAACAGCAGTGAGTTTTTTTTTTGTTTGTTTGTTTATTTTGTTTTTCAGATTTCTTTCTTATTCTCAACCTCAGTCTTTCTCTGGGCTTCTGTGTAGTGAACTACACAGAATGATTTTTCTAGAAGGGAAATCTGATGATATCATGTCTCTGTTTAAAATTCACCAATTTATTTATTGCTTTCCTCATACACTCCAGTTCTTTAGCCTAAATTCACGGCCAATTTCTGCCTGTCCCCAATTTCTGTACCCTGTCCCATCACTCCCTGCCTAGTTCCCTTTACTGGTCTTTACATTAGCTAATGCCTTTGCCTTTTGCTCTGGTAGCATAGTGGCTAAGGCACTTAACTGCTAACCAGAAGGCTGGCGGTTCAAACCCACCAGCCACTCCTCGGAAGGAAGGTGGCACAATCTACTTCCATAGTGATACTGCCTCAGAAACCCAAGGAGAAGGTCGCTATGAGTCGGGTATGGCTCGACGGCACATAACAACAACAATGCCTTTGCCTGGAACCCTCCTGTGATAAACAGCATAATAGCCCCCCAAAAATGTTCACATTCTAATCCCAGGAACCTGGGAATATATTACCTTAAATGGCTGAAAAGACTTTGCAGATGTGGTTAAGTTAAAGATCTTGAGATGAGGAGATTATCCTGAATTATCCAAGGGGGTCCAATTTAATCATATGGGTCCTTACAAGAAAGCAACAAGAGGATGAAAGTCAGAGAAGGAGATGTGAAAATGGAAGCACAGTAGTCACCATGAACCAAGAAATAAAAACTGTTTTGGAAGAGGGAAGGACATGGATTCTCCCTAGAGCCTCTAGAAAGAATATAGCCCTGCTGACACCTCAATGTTAGCCTGTTATTGTTGTTAATTGTCGTCAAGTCTGTTCCAACTCATGGCAGCCCCATGTGTGCAGAGTAGAACTGCACTCTGTAGGGGTTTTAATGCCGTGACCTTTTGGAAGCAGTTCAGAAGAGCTTCTATAAGGGTTTGAATCACCAACCTTTCAGTTAGTAGTCCAACACTTAAACATTTGTACAACCCAGGGACTCTCATAATAGCCCATTGAGACCCATTTAAGATTTCTGACCTCCCACACTGTAAGATAATAAATTTGTGTTGTTTTAAGCTGCTAAGTCTGTGGTAATTTTATATAGCAGTAATAGGAAACTCATACACCTCCCCTGTGGCCAAATTCGATTAATCTTTCAAGATTCAGCTGAAGCAACAATTCTGGTTTAGGTGATTCTCCTCTATGTTCTTATAACTAATACAATATTTTTAAAATTTCATTATGATTATACACTTGTTTTTTCTCTCTTCTCCCTCTCTTAAACCTTTTATACCCTCCTTAAGAGCTGTAACTATCTTATGTTCTTTGAGTCGCAGATAGCAAAGTGCAAGCATGCAGGCTCAGTAAAATTGTAATGCCCTTTCCATCGCTGTCCCATCTCATTCTGGGATTTTCTTTCACCACTTTGATGCCACCACTGCCACCTGGGCGTTGAAGACCTTAATTTCTCTTTTGAGGGTTTATGCTTGTCTGGGGTTTGTGCTAAGAGAGAGTGGAGTAGATCATGCAAGCTGGTTTAGGTGAGCTTAGAATGTCCTAGGCAGAGGTGAAGGGTCCTTTTCCAGAGAATTCATGGGGTGAATCCTTCCTTCACAGCATCACAAAGCCAATTCAGTTGGTTCTTTCCTCAGCTGCTGTGCTGTACTTACTGGAATCCTGAGAAGTAGCCTCACCTTTGCCTCAAGGCCCCTGGCACTGGCCCCAGCTCTATCTATAGTCCATTGTGAACTCTTCTTCTCTGGGGCCCTGGGCTTGTCCTGCATCAGTCTTCCTCCTGCAAGATTTTTGGTTCTTCCATTCTTTTACTGCTTCTATTCTTATGGCCTGAATTTGCTCATTTGCTACCTTCAGGCCCTCTCTTTTGATCCTCTAGAGACTGTTTTAGAAATTAACAACAAATATCCAAAACTGACTTCTCCTCAAGGCTATGCACTTGCCTCTGGCTGTCTGAGGGGAAAGTCATAAGGAACTTAGAAAGAAATGCACAAATATTCCAAAAAATTATCTTCCTACATTGTAGTTTTCTTATAAATAAATATTTGTTAAGTGAATGAGCAGAGAGATGGAATAAAAGAGAATATGCAGGTTTTGATAAAGGGGTTGTTTTCAACTCTAGACTCCTTTTCAGTACCACTAGCGGTCTTTATACAACTTATTGACAGTCATTGTTTTAGAAAACCTCTGGGGAATGAAGATTTTACCTAGACACAGAATAACCTGAAAGATGTTGTCAAAGCCTATAGTGAAGAAAGCATTGATTTTCAGGTAACCAGATGAGGAAAGATATAGCATAGGCAACCCAAGTATCCATCTCCCCCATATTCCCTTTCATTAGTTACAATTCTGTTACACGTATATAACGGGAAAGTGGTGGTTTCCTATTAGGCCTCTCTGTCCTCAGCACTATGAGCTCTTCCTCTCTACTATTCCTCATACTTTGAGTACACACTTCCTTTCCTGTGGTTTCCTAGCTTGAGCTCCTATAACCAAGCCCCTTAATGACATGATGACATCTTACTCCCAGCCAGCAAAGCCTGGGTGTGGGGAGACCACACAACCATTTGCTACCCTGTCCCTTCATTCTCCACACCACTGCCACATAAGAAGTACAGGCAAATGATTTATATGATAGATTGGGTTAACAAGAGGAAGAGGCAACACAGAAGGGAAACATTTGAAGCCAATGTATAATATTTTCCCTCATGGAAATTGTCTAATGGATGCAGCCCAGTTTGTATTCTTACTCTTCTTCAGATCTTTCAATGAAACCGTGTGCTTTATACTGCCATCCTGGGACACACCACTAGTTTTCAGGAAATCTCATCCTCTATCCATAAAGATTGCTCTGATCTCAGATTTCATCCTCGTCCCTGTTCTGTCTGTAAAATGGAGATCCTTTCCATGGTTTTGGAGTCCCTGGGTGGTGTAAATGGTTAATACACTTTCCTGTTATTTGAAGGTTGGAGATACAAGTTCACCCAGAGATGCCTTGGAAGAAAGGCCAGATGATCAACATTTTTGGCCATTTTTTTTTTTTTTAATTTTATTGTTATTTGGGTGGATTTACAGAGCAAATTCTTTCCATACAGCCGTTCACATATACTTTGTCTCATGTCATTGACCACAGTTTACCACAATGCAACAGCTCCCCTCCCACTTCCTC
>NW_006922083.1:1512479-1516063 GCF_000298275.1 Orycteropus afer afer | reverse complement strand
CTGTTCTTGTTATGGCTCTCACTTCTTTAGGGTATATACCTAGTAATGGGATGGCTGGGTCAAATGGTATTTGTATTTCCAACTTTTGAAGGAATCGAATAGGCCGCTTTTTAAACCTTCAAAATGGCAGCGCCATCTAGATTGGCAAAAGTCCACAGGTCAGCCCACCTTTCTCTTCACCTTCTCTGTTTGTTCCCCAGCGACCGTGCACAGTCCTCCATGAAGACCCTGGCTAACAGGGTGATTTTTAGGTTAATTCTTAGGTCCTACCACCACTCGGGAATCTCCAAACTGTCTGTTCCGTCAGGATCGTTCAGGATCACTGCCAGACTGCAGTTCCGTCTGTCTCCTTGTTTGGTATTTTAACGCAAATTCTTCTGCTAGTTGGTGTTTAGTCCACTTCTATATCTTTCCCTTCAAGGCTCAGGGGTCCAGGATTATCTTCTGTGTCTGTGTTAATTGGTTTTCCTTTTCTTTGTTGAAGAGGGTCTGTATAGTCTTTCTGCCTAGTCCACCATCTTCCAGATGATCAACTTTTGAAAAATCATCCATGGCAGCCTTACAGAGCATAGTTCTACTCTGAAATATTTGGATTCCTCATGAGTCAGGATTGAATTGACAACTGATATGTTCCGGTTCCTCTGGTTTTGAAATGACTGCCTATCAAGACTTCATTATGGTCTTATTCTGGGCCCTTAGTGTTCTAGTCTGCCCCTGGGGAAGCAAGGGGAAAATTTCATTACTCCAGGTACATTGGTCTCATTTGTAGACCGCAGAAAATCCATGATCACCGCCAAACCTCTGCTAATTTTAGTTTTTAATTTTTAAGTTAAAATTAATCTTCATATTTGGCTTTTTAATGGGTGATAGCAGAAGATTGTAGGATACTCCTTATCAATACACCAAAGGGAAGAGGGTAAAAGGTGCAATATAAAGCAATATTCTACTCTGAGATGAAATCTTGGTAGTGTTTTCTTTCTATATCTCATGAAGGACACTTCATTTTGATCATTGCTGAGCTTTATTCCCACAATGAATTTCATTTAAAGATGTGGGATTAGACATAGAAGGAGCCCCTCCTCTCCTCTCCGACTCCCCACATATGCAATGAAGAAGGTGGATTTTTAAAGCAAGCTCAGGTATTTCACCAAGTGATGTGTCCCTGATGGGGAAAAGTCAACGCTTTATTGACTAAAATCTTGGTACAACATCCATAACTGGATTTTTCCTGTAATTTGGTGCCAGGTTGCTTCACCATTTTCTCTAGGGATTATGTATCAAATGCTATTCTTCATGCTACTGTTTGCTGATAACAGTCTGAGAAACCACTAGTTTAACCCAATGTTAGATTTCCGGGGATGAAAGCATTGGTACAGATTGCCAAATTTCCTCAAATACACTGACAGTCCATTCCAACATTTTAAAGGACATGTGTAACTAAAGGGGAACAACAAAAAAAAAAACACTTTTGGATTTGGATGTGTTTGTGTTTTCATCCCCTGCCTTCAGTGTGTATTTTTATCCATTGCAAACTATTTTCAATCAATAATTAAAATTGGTAAACAGATCTACAGGGGAAAAATCCTTCAGCTCAAGTTTAATAGATTGCCTCTCAAAGTCACTCCCTGACACAGCAAGTTACCGAGGGAGTTGGTGCCAGTAAACAGGCAAGAATGAGGTTGATTAAAAAGTAAAACAACACAAAACCTGACATCCTGTTTTGAGTTTAAAAACAAAGCAAAATGGCTATTAGCAACCCATGTTGATTCCTGTCAAACCCTCTTTATCTGTGCAGGAAGGACAAGGAGGAATAATACACAACTTCTAGTCGGAGTTACTTTGGGCTTTGTGAGAATTCGTGATTCTTTTACTCTCCAACTTCTGTCTTGTTTGTTTTGTTTTCTTAGGACGTTTCTCCTCCTGTGAAGACTCCTGAGACGCCTATTAGTCAGTCTGGTGCCTGCAGGTATTGGAGTTGCTGCAGAAGGAGAAATGGGATGTCTTTCTGCTTTCCTTTCGTGTAGATTTGTTGCATGTTTACCAAGGTGAAGGGATTAGTGCCCTGGAGATCATTTGGTTTCATAAGCTTTAAACTAAAGCAGCAAAAGTTTCATGGCTTGATTCTCTTCCAAAAGCTCTTTTGCTCAGGAAAGCATAGCGGAACAGGCTGAGACCTACAGATTGCCAGCAGACTCTTCCAACAAAATTGCCCTGTCTCAATCAGTTAAACTGGGTGGGAAGGGAGATCCTCTGCCAGTGTTCTCCCATCTCTTCTACCATGTGGTCAGACTCCCAAAGCATTCCAGAGGGCTTTATAATCAAGATGAAATACTCCAGAATTCTAAGTCTCAATAATATCCAAACCCCAGACCATATGTATGGATAATTCACGCACTGTCTAATCTTTGAAGTTTGCATATAACCTCCCTTGTCAAACATTGATTTTCTGGAACTTCATGTAGAATATAACGTTAAGTAGAAAACAGAAGGGAAAAATGCATTCTGTAAGGCTAAGCACTATTTCAATTTAATGTTAAAAAAATAGTAGTAGATTAAAAATTTTATGCCCAGTAATTCATAGCAAGTACTTTCTTACATGATTGGCATTTAAAGAATGATGATTTAAAATGTTGGTTTTGGAAAGTAATATAATAGAAACTACAATGACAGCTGCTAAACAAACAATATCCCCCGAGCTGGTTTACAGCAAATTCAAAGCCTGGTAAATGCAGGTAGGTTCCTGTTCCCAAATTACTTTACTTAAAAAATAAAACAAGAAAAGCAAAGCAAAAAAGAGAGAAACTTAATTTTATGCTCTTCATATGGACCACCTTCCCTCACCTCTGGAAATTAGGGTGTGGATGAAGTATTTATGTGTTAAAGGACATCACACTTCCTCTGACAAGACAGCGATCCAGTTCCCCAATAAACTGACTAAAGAATTTACTAATTTGAACACTGGAAACAAAGAAACTGTAAAAGAAAGAAAAATAAATTTTCATTCTGAAGTTATGTGCGCGCACACACACATACACACACACAAACACATATATGTATGTATGTGGATGGGCTTGGAGACATGGGGGAGGACCGGAAAGTGAGCAGAATGGTTTGGAACAGGTAAGGGAGATGAACTTGTCTGTCAGTTTGTCATACTGTAATGGTTTGCATGTTGCTGTGAGGCTGGAGGCTATGCCACCAGTGTTTCAAATGCCAACAAGGTTAGCCATGGTGGACAAGTTTCAGCAGAGCTTCCAGACTAAGACAGATTTGGGAGAAGGAAGAGGCCATCCACTTCTCAAACAATTGGCCAGTGAAAACCTTATGAAAAGCAGTGAAACACTATCTGATATATTACTGGAAAACATTATGTTGTTGTTGTTATTGTTAAGTGCCATCGAGTTGTTTCCGACTCATAGCGACCCCATGCACAGCAGAACGAAACACTGCCTGATCCCGCACCAGCCCCACAATCCCTGCTATACTTGAGCCCATAATCACAGCCACTGTGTCAATCCATCTCATTGAAGGCCTCCCCCTCTTTCGTTGACCCTCCACCCTACCAAGCATGACATCCTTCTCCA
>NW_006922083.1:1479365-1512159 GCF_000298275.1 Orycteropus afer afer | reverse complement strand
AGTGCTACACATCGTCTAATGTCCTGACTGCTGCTTCCATTGGCATCGATTGTAGAACCAAGCAATGTGAATTCTTTGACAACCTCAATCTTTTCTCCATGTATTGTGATGCTGCTCATTGGTCCAGTTGTGAGGATTTTTGTTTTCTTTATATTGAGACATAATCCACACTGCAGACTGTATTCTTCAACTGGAAAACATTATGAATAGCCCTGAAATATTGTCCAATCTGGTAGCATAGTGCCTAAGGCATTTGACTGCTAACCAGAAGGCTGGTGGTTCAAACCCTCCAGCCACTCCTCAGAAGGAATGTTGGGCAATCTACTTCAGTAGAGATACTGCCTCGGAAACCCAAGGAAGTGTTGCTATGAGTCAGGTCTGACTCGATGGCACATAACAAGAACAACCACACCAACATAGTGCTGGAAGATGAGCCCCTCAGGTGGGAAGGCACTCAGAAGATGACTGGGGAAGAGCTGCCTCTTCAGACTAGAGCCAATGTTAATGATATGGATAGAGTAAACCTTTTGGGACCACAATTTGCTGATGTGGCATGTCTCAAACTGAGAAGAAACAGCTACAAATATCCATTGATAATCAGAACATAGAATGTATGAAGTATGAATCCAGAAAAATCAAGAAAAAATTGTCAGAAATGAAATGGAACACACAAAGATCAATATTCTAGCCATTAGAGAGCTTAAATGGACAGTTCTGGCCATTTTGAATCAGACAACCATACGATCTACTATGCCAGGAATGACAAATTGAAGAGAAATGGTGTGGCAGTCATCATCACAAAAAATGTATCAAGATCTATCCTGAAGTACAATGCTGTCAATGACGGGATAATATTCATACACCTGCAAGGAAGATTGGTCAATACGACTATTATTCAAATTTTTGCACCAACCACCAAAGCCAAAGATGAGGACATTGAAGATTTTTACCAACCTCTGCAGTCTGAAATTGACTGAACATGCAATCAAGATGTATTGATTATCACTGGTGATTGGAATGCAAAAGTTGGAAACAAAGAAGAATCACTGGTAGTTAGAAAATATGGCCTTAGTGATAGAAATAAAGCTGGAGATAGCATGATAGAATTTTGCAGGATGAATGACTTATACATTGCAAATACCTTTTTCAACAACACAAATGGCAGCTATACATGTGGACTTTGCCAGATGGAGTACATAGAAATCAGATTGACTACATCTGTGGCAAGAGGTTATGGAGAAGCTCAGTATCTTCAGCCAAAACAAGACCAGGAGTTAACTGTGGAACAGACCATCAACTCCTCATATGCAAGTTCAAGTTGAAGCTGAAGACAATTAAAAGAAGTCCATATGAGCCAAAATATTACCTCAATTATATCCCTCTTGAATTTAGAGACTATCTAAAGAATAGAATTCAAGCATTGAACACTAATGACTGAAAACCACAGGAATTGTGTGATGACATCCAGAACATCATCCATGAAGAAAGCAAAAGGTCATTAAAAAAACAGGAAAGGAAGAAAAGACAAAAATAGATGTCAGAAGAGACTCTGAAACTTGCCCTTGAACAGAGAGTAGCTAAAGCAAATGGAAGAAATGACAAGATAAAGGGGCTGAACAGAAGATTTCAAAGAGCAGCTTGAGAAGATAAAATCAATTATTGTAATGAAATGTGCAAAGACCTGGAGTTAGAAAACCAGAAGGGAAGAATAAACTCAGCATATCTTAACCTGAAAGAACTGAAGAAAAAATTTAAGCCTTGAGTTGCAATATTGAGAGATTCTATGGGCAATATATTGAATGCTGCAGGAAGCATCAAAAGATGATGGAAGGAATACACAGAGTCACTGTACCAAAATGAACTGGTCAATGTTCATCCACTTCAGGAGGTGATATATGACCAAGAACCAAGGATATTGAAGGAAAAAGTTGAAGCTGCACTGAAGGAATTGGCAAAAACAAGGCTTCAAGAATTGATGAAATACCCATTGAGATTTCAACAAACTGATGCTGTGCTGGAGGCACTCACTTGGCTATGCCAAGAAATTTGGAAGACAGCTACCTGGCCAGCTGACTGGAAGAAACGTGTATTTGTACCCATTCCAAAGAAAGGTGATCCTACAGAATGTGGAAATTATCAAACAATATTATGAACAATATCATATATTTAGGTGCAGAAGGGTTTGGAGACATGGAGGAGGACCAGGAAATGAGTGGAGTGGTTTAGAACAGCTAAGGGAGATGAGCTTAATTAAAAAATGGTTCCAGCAGTATACTGACATGGAACTTCCAGAAACGCAAGCTGGTTTCAGCAAAGGATGTGAAATGAGGGATATCATTGCTGATATCAGATGGAGCTTGGCAGAAAGCAAAGAATACCAGAAAGATGTTTACTTGAGTTTTATTGACTATGCAAAAGCATTCTATTGTGTGAATCATGACAAATTATGGATAACGTTGAGAAGAATGAGAATTCTAAAACACTTAATTGTACTCATAAGAAGCCTGTACACACACCAGAAGGCTGTCATTCGAACAGAAGGGGATACTGCATGGTTTGAAATCAGGAAGGGAATAGATCAGGCTTGTATCCTTTCATCATACTTATTCAATCTGTATGCTGAGCAACTAATTGGAGAAGCTGGACTATATAAAGAAGAATGTGACATCAGGATTGGAGGAAGACTCATTAACAACCTGCGATACACAGATGGCACAACTTTACTTGCTGAAAGTGAGGGTGACTTGAAGCACTTACTGATGAAGATTGAAGACTACTACTGTCTGCAGTATGGATGGCACCTCAATATAAAGAAAACAAAAATTCTCACAACTGGACCAATAAGCAGCATTATGATGAATGGAGAAAAGATTGAAGTTGTCCAAGACTTTGTATTACTTGGTTCTAAGCATAGTGCCTAAGGTACTTGACTGCTAATCAGAAGGCTGGCGGTCCAGCCACTCCTCAGAAGGAAGATGGGGCAATCTACTTCCATAGTGATACTGCCTTGGAAACCCAAGGAGGGGTCCCCATGGGTCGGGTCTGACTCAATGGCAATTAACAACAACAACAACAACAACATCTAGCTTGTCATAATTTTGGAGTGCTCCAAATTTTAATCCAGAACATAATCCAGAAGATTATTATCTTTTAAAGGGAATTATATATAATAATATATGAGGTGAACCAGAGACTTCATCCTTGAGAAAATGACCATTCTGCTCATTGTCCCACTTTTTTGCCTGGGGAGCCAGACAAAAAGACTAACTCTTGGTCAGAGGGGCAATAAGAAAACCTATAGACTGTGGTATTTTCAAAATGAAGAGATGAATGTTTCTAATAAAAGTAAATGATCAAGGGACTCCATTCAGCTTTCTGTGCTGTGTACATGCTGATGGTTTCCCTCATCCTGGATGATGGTCTTTGTTTTGTCTTTGTCCTGTTTGAGGCTTAATAAAATTGTCTCTATTTAATCTGTTTGAACGTGGGATCTCTTTTCCCCTGTTACTTTATTATGCTTTTAAAACTATCTACAAAGAAAGAAATAAAATGCTGACTATTCTATATCACAACATTACAAAAATGTAAGTGTATGATGAACTTTCACTATATACATTAATCTTATTATTATTATTAAAGTAGTGGTCAACAGTGCATGGTGCAACCAGAAGTAAAATGCTGTATGAAGCGTATCCACTGTTTTTTTTTTTTTACCTTTTATTAGGTCAAGTTGATTCCAACTCATGGAGACTCCATGTGTCACAGAGTAGAACTCTGCTACATAGCGTTTCCCAGGCTATTCGTTTTCAGAGGCACATCACCAGACCTTTCTTCTGAGTAGCCTCTGTTTGGGTTTGAACCATCAACATTTTGGTTGCTACCACCTAGGAACTCTGGATTTTTGACATGGAGGTTATTAATGATCTCATTGTACTGATGGGGACAGAGACAGAATGGATGCAATTGTGAATGTGAAAGAAACAGAAATAGGGAAAAGAGACAACTGAATGGAAAGGTGTGTATATAAGTTAGTATGTATGTATAATATACGTATTTAAGTTAACTATAATCTGACACCAGTAGTGGTTTAGTTAGCCCTTAGAGGAACTTTATTAGAAATCCAGACTACAGAGGCACTGAGGCAATTATTTCAAATATTATTATCTCAAACTACACTAGAAAGTTAATCACTGTAATGGAAGTTAGGAATGAATTTTCTTTGGTGAAATGAGTAGGGTTCCTGAAATTTGGAGAACAAAAGGGATTGTATGGGTCTCTTTATCTTTACCTGTAAGAAATTAAAGAATACAGCACACCTAATAGCAGCATAATAAAGCTAGAGCCTAGGTCTACAATTCCATTTGCTCGTCTGCCTTCCCCACATACTAGGTTCTGATGCCTCATCAACTAGAAGTCCTGCAGACTATCACAGTGTATGCTTTAGAGTGAATCTTTCATGCAAGTGCCTAAGGACAGTGATTAAGGACTTAATTCATTTTAAAGTATCTGGTTGTATGAATTTTGGGTCTATTTGCTAATAAATATTTGTACAAGTGTCAGATTTCAAACTGAGATTTATATTTGTTATAGCATACCACCTGGAAGTGAGGTTGTAAGGAGCATATGTAAAGCCCTTATCCATCTCTAAAGAATAGAACCTAGGAATGTTTACCAAAGTAACCTGACAATTGTCCAACTGCAAATTTGGTTTTAGGTCATTTGATAACAATAATCTCTGCTGCTGTTGTTAGGCTCCAACAAGTTTACTCCGTCTCATAGTGATGCTGTGCACAACAGAACAAAACACTCTCAGGTCCTGTGCCATCCTCACAATCTTGGCTATGCAATCTTTGTTGCAGCTACTGTGCCAATTCCTCTCTTTGAGGGTCTTCCCCTTCTTCACTGACTCTCCACTTTTCTGAGCATGATATCTTTCTCCAGGGAATGGTCACTTCTGACAACATGACCAAAGTAGATGAGACAAGGTCTAGCCTTTCTCGCTTCAAAAGAGCATTCCAATGGCACTTCCTCCAGGATAGATTTGTTCATTCTTCTGGCAGTCCATGGTATTTTCAGTATTCAACACCACTATTCAAACACATCAATTCTTCTTCAGTCTTCTTTATTCACTGTCTAGCTTTCACATGCATATGTGGTGATTGAAAATGCCATGGCTTGGACTAGGTGCACCTTAGTCTTCAAAGTGACCTCTTCACTCCTTAACACTTTAAAGAGGTGCTTTGCAGCAGACTTGTCCAGTGCAATGTGACTTCTGATTTCTTGACTGCTGCTTCCATGGGTGTTGACTGTGGATTCAAGTAAAAGGAAATCCCCGACAACTTCAATCTTTTCTCCCTTTATCATGATGTTGCTAATTGATTCAGTTGTGGATTTTTGTTTTCTTTATGTTGAAGTGTAATCCATACTGAAGACTGTAGTCTTTGATCTTCATCACTAAATGCTTCACGTCATCTTCACTTTCAGCAAGCATAGTTGTGTCATCTGCATATCGCAGGTTGTTAATGAGTCTTCTTCCAACCCTGATGCCAAATTCTTCCTGATATAGTACAGCTTCTCAGATTACCTGCTCAGCATACATATTGAATAAGTATGGTGAAAGGATACAACCCTGATACAGACCCTTCCTGATTTTAAACCATTCAGTATCCTCTTGTTTTTAGAATGACAGTCTCTTGGTCCACATACAGGTTCCTCATAGGCACAATTAAGTGTTCTGGAATTCCCATTTTTCACAATGTTATATGTAATTTGTTATGATCCACACAGTTGAATGACTTTGCATAGTTGATAAAACACAGGTGAACATTGTTCTGGTATTCTTTGCTTTCAGCTAAGATCCATGTGACATCACCAATGACTTGCCTTGTTCCACACCCTCTTCTGGATCCTGCTTGTATTTTTGGCAGTTCTCTGTCAATATACTGCTGCAACTGTTTTTGAATTATGTTCAGCAAGATTTTACTTGCATGTGATATTGATGATATCGTTTGATAATTTCCACATTCTGTGGTTGGAATGGGCACAAATATCAGTCTCTTCCAGTCAGTTGGCCAGGTAGCTGTCTTCCAAATTTCTTGGCATAAATGAGTAAGTGCCTCCAGTGCTGCATCTGTTTGTTGAAACATTTCAATGGGCATTCCATCAATTCCTGGAGCTTTGTTTTTCATCAATTCCTTCAGTGCAGCTTGGACTTCTTCCTTCAATACTGTTGTTTTTTGATCATATATCACCATCTGAAATTGAACAGCAACCAATTCTTTTGGATACAGAGACTGTTTATTCCTTCCACCTTCTTTTCATACTTCCTACATCATTCAATATTTTGTCCACAGAATCCTTCAATATTGCAACTTGAGGTTTGAATTTTTCAATTGATTCTTTCAGCTTAAGAAATGCTGAACATGTTCTTCCTTTCTGGTTTTCTAACTCCAGGTCTTTGCATATTATAATACTTTGTTTTCTTGAGCCATCCCTGGAAATCTTCTGTTCAGCTGTTTTATTTCATCATTTCTTCCATTTGTTTTAGCTTCTCTATGTTTATGAGCTCATTTCAGAGTCTCTGTGACAGACATTTTGTTTTTTTCTTCCTTTCCTATCTTTTAAATGACCTTTTTGTTTTTTCATGTATAATACTCTTCATGTCAATCTCAGACACAACTCATCCAGTTTTCAGTCATTTGTGTTCAATATGTCAAATCTATTCTTCAGATCATCTCTAAATTCAGGTGGGATATAATCAAGGTTATATTTCGGCTCTCATAGACTTGTTTTAGTTTTCTTCAGCTTCCACTTGAACTTGCATATGAGTAATTGATGGTCTGTTCCACAGTCAGCTCTGGCTTTGTTTTGATTGATGATATTGAGCTTCTCTGTCACCTCTTTCCACAGGTGTTGTTGATTTGATTTCTGTGTATTCCATCTGGCAAAGTCCACGTGTATAGCTACCATTTATGTTGTTGAAGAAAGGTATTTGCAATGAAAAAGTCATTGGTCTTGCAAAATTCTATCAAGTGATTTCCGGAGTCATTTCTAGCACCAAGGCCATGTTTTTCAACTACCAATGCTTCTTCTTTGTTTCCAACTTTCACATTCCAGTCACCAATAATTACCAGCACATCTGAGCACGTTTGGTCAATTTGACACTGCAGAAGTTGGTAAAAAAAAAAAGTCTTCAATTTCTTCGTCTTTGGCTTTAGTGATTGGTGCTTAAATTTGAATAACAGTAGAATCAAATGGTCTTCCTTATAGATATATGGATATTGTCCTATCATTGACAGCATTGTACATCAGCATAGATCTTGAAACATTCTTTGGGATAATGAATGTGATGCCATTCCTCTTCATTTTGTTATTCCTGGCAGACTAGACCATATGATTGTCTGTTTCAAAATGGCCAATATCTGTCCATTTCAGCTCACTAATGCATAAGATATTGATCTTTATCTGTTCCACTTCATTTTTGACAACTTCTAATTTTCCTAGATTTATACTTCATAAAGTCTACATTCCAATTATTAAAAAATGTTGCTTTTTCTTCTCATTTTGAGTCATTCTCCATCAGTAAATGAAGGTCCCAAAATTTCTACTCTATCCATGCATCAAGATAGACCCTACTTTGAGGCAACAGCTCTCCCCTAGTCATATTTTGAGTGACTTCCAACTGAGGTGCTCATCTTCCAGCACTATACCAGACAATGTTTCATTGCTATTAATAACATTTTCCAGTGATATATCAGACAATGCTACTCATAAGATTTTAAGTGACCATTATTTTCAGAATGGATGGCCCTGTCTTTCTTCCCAATTTGTCTTAGCCTAGAAGCACTGTGGAAACCTGTTCACAATGGGTGACCCTGTTGGTACTTGAACTATTGATGGTGGCATAGCCTCCAGCCTCCTGTCCTCACAGATAGGACACCAAATTATGACAAACTGGCATACAAGTGGTGACAATCATTCTCTAGAGAACGGTAAATATGAAAGGAAAGAGAAAAATAGTGTATGCAGGGAGGATATGTTAGAATTAAGAAAGAGGGTTTTTATTGTTGTTTTTGTGCTTTTCAAAAGATATACCAGGATGTTTAAATACTGATGATAGGATCCTGGAGAAGCTGAAAGATTTAAGACACATGGTTTAAAAAAGAAGAGATAGAGGAAGATAGAAGAGAAAGAATAGTGAGTAATAGCTGAGAAGCACAGAAAGAAAAGATAAAGCAAAAGCAAGGAGAGCCCCTAAGAAACAATAGGCATCCTCTCACAGAGGAACAGGAGAGAGAGTAGGGACAGTAGTGGGTAGCTCTGTAAGGCTGGTGGAACAATTTGAAGGAGACTTTATCCACTTCCCCCCTGAAGTGATATATAAGGTAAAAGCTCTTTGAAGATGATGATTGGTAGAAAATTCACAGATTTTAAGTTGCCCAAATATAGAAAAGATAAATGGAAATTTAAGATTAATATAGTAAAACCTGTGAAAGCCAGAACTTGCACAGATGTTAACTTGTCAGAGAAGGAAAATTAAAATATTTTTTACTAAACAGAAAATGATAGAAAAGTGGTAACTGTACCCTGTCACAGGCAAAAAACTTGCAAGATCTGGAAAAACAACACAGTTCCATCGAGTTCCAGCTCTCTCTTACAGGTTTCAATGTATCTAGAGTTGTTAGTGTTGTAGAAAGGAGCCCTTGTGGCATAGTGGTTAAGCACTTGGCTGCTAACAGAAAAGTAGGCAGTTGGAACCCAGCAGTTACATATGTGTGTGTGTGTGTATATATATATATATATATATGTATATATATATATGTTATTGTGTTAGGTATTGTTGAGTCATCTCCAACTCATAGCAACCTTATGCACAACAGAAACACTGCCTGGTCCTGTGCCATTCTCACAATCCTTGCTATACCCGAGCCCATCATTGCAACAACTGTGTCATTTTCATTGACCCTCCACTTTACCATGCATGATATACTTATCCAAGGAATGGTTCCTTCTGACAACATGACCAAAGTAGGTCTGACAAAGTCTGGCCATTCTCCCTTCCAAGGAGCAATCTGGCTGCACTTCTTCCAGGACAGATTTGTTAGTCCTTTTAGCAGACCATGATACTCTTAGTGTTCTTCTTCAGTACCACAACTCAAATGCGTCAACTCTTCTTTGGTTGTCCGTATTCATTGTCCAGCTCTCACATGCATGTGAGGTGATTGAAAATACCATGGCTTGGGTTAGGCACACCTTAGTCTTTAAAGAGATATCTTTGCTTTTCAACACTTTAAAGAGGTCTTTTGCAACAGATTTGCCCAATGCAATACATTGTCTGATGTCTTCACTGCTGCTTCCAATGGTGTTGATTGTGGAACTAAGTAATATGAAGTCTTTGACAACTTCAGTGGTTTCTCTGTTTATCGTGGTGCTGCATATTGGTCCAGTTGTGAGGATTTTTCATTTTTTTTTTTATGTTGAGATGTAATCCATACTGCATACTGTAGTCTTTAATCTTCATCAATAAGTGTTTCAAGTCATCTTTACTTTCAGCAAGCAAGGCTGTGTTGTCTGTATATTGCATGTTGTTATTGAGTCTTCCTCCAATCCTGATGCCACATTCCTTTTCATATAGTCAAGCTTCTTGGATTATTTGCTCAGCATACAGTTTGAGTAAGTATTGTGAAAGCATACAATCCTGACTTCCTCCCTTTCTGATTTTAAACCATGCAGTATCCTTTTGTTCTTTCTGAACAACAGCCTCTTGGTCTCTGTACAGGTTTCTGCTGAACACAACTAAGTGTTCTGGAATTCCCATTCTTCTCAATGTTACCCATAAGTTGTTATGATCCACACAATCGAATGCTTTTGAAAAGTCAGTCAAACACAAATAAACATCTTTCTGATATTCTTTGCTTTCAGCCAAGATCTATCTGACATCAGCATTGATATCCCTCATTCCATGTCCTCTTATGAATCCAACTTGCATTTCAAGCAGTTCTCTGTCCATATACTGTTGGAAACTTTTTTGAATTATCTTCAGCAAGGTTTTACTTGTGTGTGATATTAATGATATTGTTCAATAATTTCTGCTTTCTGTGGGATCACTTTTCTTTGGAATGGATCTCTTCCAGTGGGTTGGCCAGGAAGCTGTCTTCCAAATCTCTTGGCATAGCTGAGTGAGTGCCTCCAGCATGACATCCATTTGTTGAAACATCTCAATGGATACTCCATCAATTCTTGAAGCCTTTTTTTGACAATTCCTTCAGTGCAGCTTTGACTTCTTCCTTTAACACCATTGGTTCTTGATCATATGCCACCTCCTGAAAATTATGAACACAGACCAATTCTTTTTGGTACAGTGACTGTGTATTCCTCTCATCTTCTTTTGATGTTCCCTGCATCATTCAACATTTTGCCTGTAGAAACTTTCAATGTTGCAACTCAAGGCTTGAATTTTTCTTCAGTTCTTTCAGCTTGAGATATGCTGAATGTGTTCTTCCCTTTTGGTTTTCTAAATCCATGTCTTTGTACATTTCATTATAATAAATGACTTTATCTTCTTGAGCTGCTCTTTGGAATTTTCAGTTCAACTATTTTATCTTGTCATTTTTCCATTTGCTTTAGCTACTCTTTGTTCAAGAGCAAGTTTCATAGTCTCATCTGACATCCATTTTGGTCTTTTTTTCCTTTCCTGTTTTTTTTTTTTTTTTTAAGTGATCCTTTGTTTTCTTCATGGATAATGTTCTTGATGTCATCCCATATTTTGTCTAGTTTTCAGTCATTGGTGTTCAATGCTTGAAATCTATCCTTTAGATGGCCTCTAAATTCAGGTGGGATATAATTAAGGCCATATTTTGCCTCTCCTGTGCTTGTTTTAATTTTCTTCAGCTTCATCTTGAACTTGCATATGAGAAGTTAGTGGTCTGTTTCACAGTCAGCTCCTGGTCTTATTTTGGGTGAAGATATTGAGTTTCTTCATTGTCTCTTTCAGCAGATGTAGTCAATGTGATTCCTGTTTATCCCTTCTGGTGAAGTCCATGTGTATAGCTGCAATTTATGTTATTGAAAAAAAAGTATGTGCAATGAATAAGTTGTTGGTCTTACAAAATTCTATCATGTGATCCATGGCATTTTATTACCAACTACTCGTGGTTCTTTTTCATTTCCAACTTTTGCATTCCAATGACCAATAATAATTAAACACATCCTGATTGCATATTTGGTCAGTTTCAGACTGCAAAAGTTGGTAAAAATGTTTAATTTCCTCATCTTTAGCTTTGGGTTTTTGGTATGTGTGATAGTTGGAATTGTGTGTCAACTTGGCTGGACCACAATTCTGTGTGGTTTAAGCAGTTGTGATGTGGGTTATTTCCATGATAGGATCAGATGTATATGTTTTGAGCAGCCAATCTGTTGAAAGAGAGTTTCCCTAGGGGTGTGGCCTGCTTCTAATATATTTATGGACATCCTGGGAAAATGAGACACTCTTCTGTGGATCAGGATCCTCTTGTGCTGCCTACAACTGTTCGTGAGTGAACAATCCACCATTCATTCTGGTGATCTTGGATTCATCATTTATTTGTTGGAGTCAACAGCTGGCATACTGCCTGCCAACCTTGAGCTTGTCAGCCCCAGCAGCTGTGTCAGTCTGGAAAAGCCTCCAGCTCAATGTTCGATCCAAGAACTTGGGACTTGCCAGCTTCTTTTAGTATGTGAGCCATTTTCCTAAGGTAAATTTTCTCTCTCTCTCTAAGCTTTACTGGTTTTGCTTCTCTAGAGAACCCAGCCTAATACAGTGCATAAATTTGAATAATAGTGGTATTAATTGGTCTTTCTGTGGGCATATGGTTATTCTCCTATCACTGACAGTCTGATACTTCAGGATAGATCTTGAAACATTGTTTTTCACAATGAAAGTCACACCATTCCTCTTCAATATGTCATTTCTAGCATAGTAGATCATATGGTTGTCTGATTCAAAATGGCCAAAACCAGTCCATTTCAGCTCATTAATGCCTAGGATATCTATCTTTATGTGTTCCATTTCATTTTACTACAGTCAGAGAAGTATTCATGGAATTTAGTAATCTGGAGCTTGATGATGGTGGTTGTGAAAACAATCTGCAGGTAGTAGTGGAGACAGAACAGAAATTGGATGGGGACAATGAATGGGAGATAAGAATGTGAGAATGAAAATTACTTTTGTAACATTTTCCAGAGAAATGCAATGATAATTGGAGGAATATGTGAAATCAGAAGGTTTTTTTTTTTTTTTTTCTTTTAACAAAACTAAGACTGCATCATGCTTGTTTGCTGATGGGAACGATCCAATTGTTGTTAGTTGCTATTTAGAGGAAGAAATTGATAATATAAAAAAGATAATATTAAATCATAGAGAGGGTGAATTCTAAAATGCTGGTAGAAAGTTGAGCTCTTGATAGAAATAAGATAGTCCTTCAAATGTAGTAGGAATAAAGAGAGATGTTTAACTTTGTAATTTTAGGGGTGGGATATATGGATCTAGTAATTATTAAAGCTATCAGAATCTTCAAATAGCTAGAAGAAAGAATTTCTGTCCTGTGCCAAAACTGGGTGCAAACGTTGGGCTTGTGTTGCCACAGGTGCTTCTGGGGAAGACATTTCCTGACGTATATGAGCATGTCTAAGAATATCAGAGGATCTGTGTTGTGGTATAGTGATCAAAGCACTAGGCTGCTAACCAAAAGTTCAGCCGTGCAAACCCACCAGCCACTTCACAGGAGAAAGGTGAGGCAGTCTGTTTCCATAAAGATTTAAGACCTTGGAAACTCTATGAGGCAGTTCTACTCTGTCCTGCAAGGCTGAATCAGGATTGATTCAATGGCAGTGGGTAAGAATATTAGACGTGTGTGTGTGTATGTCTGTGAAAAATGTGAGACATACATAGATTCTGGATTTGGATGTGACTGGACTAAGATATGCACATTGTCATTGTTGTTTGTTGTTATGTGCCGTCGAGTCGGCCCCGACTCATAGCGACCCCTCCTTGGGTTTCCGAGGCAGTATCACTACGGAAGTAGGATTGCCCAACCTTCCTTCCGAGGAGTGGCTGGTGGGTTTGAACCGCCAGCCGTCTGGTTAGCAGGCAAGTGTCTTAGCCACTATGCTACCAGAGCTCCCATTGTCATTAGTTAAAACATTTTACATTTTGTTTTATGATTTGAAAGATACTTGTTTCAATGGAAGATAATAAACGTTTAGAGGCAATGATAATAGATAACTCCTGATTCAATAAAGGCATTTCCTTAAGTGATAAGGCAAAATGATAACAATAGTGTTACTGTGTTGACTGAAAATTTCTCCACATTTTAAGAACAAACTTGGCAATTGAGTGCAGATTGGTTCTAAAAGGTGAGTGGGCTCTGCTCTCCTTGTGAGAACGTCAACTCAGAAAGGTGAATTACTGTGTTTTTCAAGTTTGTAGATAATTGTTTTTAATACAAAATCACTACTATCATTATACATGATGCTTTTGAGTGAATGTTTTGAAAGAGATTATTAGAAATACCAAGTGGCAAGGACTAGTCTGGTGATTAATCAAAGTCTTAGGGAGCATCCTTCACTAAACTTGCAGATTGTTTATTTTCCTTTGAAATAGAAAAAAATAAACTCCTACTTGAATTTTCCAGATATACGAGGCTTCCATTACCATAGTTTACCGGGTGATAGAAATAGAGTCAGTATTTAGCTTATCAGGCATGGAATTCCACTTAAGTGTTTTTCTTCAAAGGTAACCAGATACTCATGTTACTACTGCATTTCTTTAGAAACAGAAGTCTCCATCATAATTATAGGCTTAGAGCAAAAGAAAGAGTAGTGAAAAATTTCAGAGCTCTGCAAATATTCCTCAAGAACCATGCCAAATATATGCATAAATTCAAGTATGGGGAAATTCTGGGTTTAGTATTCTTAAGATGATATTTGAAGAATGTTTCAAAAAATAAGTTTTTATAAAGACTTTCTAAAATTTGTTTTTAAAGAAAGTTTTAGCCTGCCTGTCTGGTGCTGCAGATAATCTTCTCTCCCTAAATCAGTGCCTTGCTGTTTTGTTAAATCCACGGCCTAGCAGACTGAAACAAAAGGTGTGAAGTTCTTCTCATCCATCTTAATAGGGTGTTAATGACTGCAAAGGCTGAGTGTGACCATTTAAATGGGAGCACTATTAATCACCTAGAAAAAACACAAACACCCAGCTTGAGCCACTGAAATGTAATTGTAAGGGACAGTTGGGTCCAATTTTGTTTTTGAATGAAGACTGGAGTGGAAAAGAAGAAGAACTGCCCAATACCAGCTTGGCAGATTGAAAGCAAAGCCAATCAGCGACTGCCTTCTAAACAGGGTTTCAAATTTGTTCATTTCGGTTTGACCTTCTGCTGAGAATTTGCATATCCACCCCAGATATACTGAATCAGAATCTACAATTTAACAAGATCCCTATGATGTAAGAATCACCTGGAGATCTAGTTAAACTGTTGATTCTGGTTCAGTATATCTGGCGTGGTAATGCAGACTCTCAGTGAGGGGTCTACCTTGAACGCACTTGCTCACAGCCCTGCTTCTAACCTTTTACTGAGATTTTAAGAGCCAATTTCTCCCACGAAGTTGTAGTTTACCTGTTCTGCATCCAGTGAATAATTTTATTAACAGTGTAAATTTCTACTAGATAGTTACTTGCCATCATGGGAGCTCTGGTAGCATAGTGCCTAAGGTACTTGACTGCTAACCAGAAGGCTGGCGGTTCAAACCCACCAGCCACTCCTTGGAAGGAAGATGGGGCAATCTACTTCCGTAGTGGTATTGTCTCGGAAACCCAAGGAGGGGTCACTATGAGTCGGATCTGACTCAACGGTACGTAACAACAACAGTTACTTGGCAAATTACATTTCCTTCAGAGAACTTTTCACATGTCCTTTGATTTGAAAATACACATATGTGTGTGTGTGTAATGAATTCAATAATTTTTAAATCAAAGTTTAAATAATTTTCTGTGTCTACAACTTGCTGGTTTGGACTCTTGCTATGTGCTTGTCATGGTTGAAATTCTTTTCGTTTATCTTTTTAGAGGGCAGAAATAATGGCTTATCATTGACAGTATCTCTAGAAAATAAAATGAAAAATCTGGAGGAAAACACCTTTTTACGGTTATTGCTGTTTGCAGGGTAAGCTCAAGGAGAGTAGAAATGTACCAATTCTACTTTACATAAATTGAAAGGCTCCAAAACAAACAAACAAACAAAAAAACAAACCAAACTCACTGCCATCCAGTAGTCCGACTCATAGCGACACCTCCTTGGGTTTCCAAGGTGGTATTACTACGGAAGTAGATTGCCCATTCTTCCTTCTGAGGAGTGGCTGGTAGGTTTGAACCGCCAGCCTTCTGGTTAACAGTCAAATGCATTAGGGCTCCTAGCTTCTGATTATTAAGGAGCCTTGCTGGTATGCACAGAGGTTAAAATGGTTGACTGCTTACTGAAAGGTTGGCAGTTTAAAGTACCAGCTGTTTCCAGGGAGAAAGATGTGGCAGTCTCCTCAAGAAAGACTGTAGCCTTGGAAATCCTATGGGGTAGTTCTACTTTGTCTTATAGGGTTGCTATGAGTTGGATTCTACTTGATGGCAAAGTGCTTAGGTTTTTGGTTTTTATTAATGCACTAGGAGTCCCTTGGGGGGAGCTCTGTTAGCATAGTGGCTAAAGCACTTGACTGCTAACCAGAAGGCTGGCGGTTCAAACCCACCAGCCACTCCACGGAAGGAAGTTTGGGCAATCCTACTTCCGTAGTGATACTGCCTCGGAAACACAAGGAAGGGTCGCTATGAGTCGGGGTCGACTCGACGGCACATAACAACAACAACAACAACAACAACAGGAGTCCCTGAGTGGTGCAAATGGTTACATGCTGAAGGGTTGGCTGTTGGAACCCAACCAGACAATAGGCCTGGTAATCTGCTTCTGTAATGTCATAGCCTTGAAAACCCAAGAAGCAGTTCTTTTCTGAACACATAGGGTCACCTTAAGTCAGAATAGACTCAAAAAGCAACTAACAACAATAACGTGAGTGTATCAGATCAGTAGGGGTAGAGGTGTTGTAAGTTTCAGTTGAGGAATGAGAATTCAGCACGTACAGTGGATCATCTGATTCATACATTGCCTGAAGTTTGAGATTAAGTTACTAGAGATAATTAACTAATTAATTAATTTTCTAATGAAGGCCTTAAGACTATGCTTAAATGAATGATCTGGTTTTGGAAGTATGGAGAAATGAGAGGTAAGGGACTCTAGTCCAATGTCCTTTGCCTGCAACCTTATGCTGGAGACACAGCATAAGACATACTTTATGCTGTGTCTCCAGCAATAACTACTATTGGGAATAATGGTCTATCTAGCTTGGCCTAATCTGACCCTGAACAAAATGTGAGTTTTCAGCGTATTTATCTTAACTGCTGGATTTGTTGTTTATTTTTGTTTCTTGATATGAGCAGCCAAGCCATTTTTGGTTTCACCACTTCTTGAATTCCACCCCTTTGTTGTTGTCTAGGGCAGAAAACACTTAGAAAGTTCTCAAAGGAAATAAAATCCTGCAGATGCCTCAGAAGTTAAATAAAGTTCTTATCTATCGGTTAGGTCCCTCCCTCCTCTATTTCCCAATGGAGAAAGGCTGAAAATCTGTGGATTTTAATAAGGTTAACATTCTAGATTTGGAAAAGGTCAAATGACCACAAATGCTTGATAAAGTATTTGCTTTTTTTTTTTTTTTTCAGTATAATATTTGAATTTTAAAATATGATATTTAGAGTAATGATTCTTCAGAAGTTCTCTAACTTCAAATGAGTAGGTTCTAAGGGGCTAAAAATACTCAGTTCTTTTTTTAAGAGTTATCATTGAGACTTACGGGAAGATCTGAGATTTAATACATTTTAGCATATTGCCAGCCCCTTCCCTAATACTTTAGTGGACAGAGAAAGATGGAGTGAAAGGCAATCTGAGCTGGAATGTAATAGCATCAATGTATACATAAAGTTTATTGCACTGTGGTGGCCTGCATGTTACTGTGATGTTGGGAAGCGTCCTCTTTTTTGCTGACCCTCTATTTAAGCAAGCATGATGTGCTATTCCAGGGACTAGTCCATCCTGATAACATGTTCAAAGTATGTGAAACGAAGTCTCACTATCCTCCCTTCTAAGGAGTATTCTGGCTATACTTCTTCCAAGACAAACTTGTTTGTTCTTCTGGTGATACGTGGTATATTCAATATCCTTTGCCAACACCATAATTTAAAGGCATCAATTCTTCTTTGGTCTTCCTTATTCATTGTCCAGCTTTTACATGCATATGAGGTTACTGAAAATACTAGGACTTGGATCAGTTACACCTTAGTTCTCAAAGTGACATTTTTGCTTTTTAAAGAGGTCTTTTGCAGCAGATTTACTCACTGCAATATGTCATTTGATTTCTTGATTTCTGCTTCCATGGGTGTTGATTGTGGCTTCAAGTAAAATGAAATTCTTGAAAATTTCAATCTTTCTCTGTTTGTCATCATGTGGCTTATTGGTCTAGTTGTGAGGATTTTTGTTTTCTTTATGTTGAGGTATAATCCATACTGAATGCTGTAGTCTTTGATCTTCATATCAGTATGTGCTTTAAGTCATCTTCACTTTTAGCAAGGAAGGTTGCATCATGTGCGTGTCAGACTGTTACAGAGTCTTCCTTCAATCCTGGTGCTGCATTCTTCTTCATCTTGTCCAGCTTCTTGGATTATTTGCTTGGCAAAGAGATTGAATAAATATGGTGAAAGGATACAACCCCGAAGCACAATTTTCCTGATTTTAAATGCCACAGTATTCCCTTGTTCTATTTGAATGACTGCCTCTTGGTCTGTGTACAGGTTTTCCATATGAGCACAATGAATTGCTTTGGAATTCTTATTCTTTGCAATGTTGTCCATAATATGTTACGATCCACACAGTCCAATGACTTTGTTTAGTCACTAAAACACAGTTAAACATCTTTCTGGTATTCTCTGCTTTCAGCCAAGATCGATCTGACATCAACATTGATATACCTTGTTCTTCATGTTCTTCTGAATCTGGCAGGAATTTTGGGCAGTTCTCTGTGAATGTACTGCTGCAACCATTTTTTGAATTATCTTCAGCAAAATTTTACTTGCATGTGATATTAATGATTTTTTTTGATAATTTCTTCAGATCACCTTTCTTTATAATGGGGACAAATATGGATCTCTTCCAGTCAGTTAGCCAGATAACTGTCTTCCAAATTTCTTGGCATAGTTGATGTTATATCTGTTTACTGAAATATCTCAATTGGTGTTTTGTCAATTTCTGGAACCTTGTTTTTTGCCAATGCCTTCAGCACAGCTTGGACTTCTTCCTTCTTTCCATCTGTTCTTGGTCATATGCTTCCTTCTGAAATGATTGAAACTTGACCAATTCTTTCTTGGTACAGTGATTGTGTATTCCTTCCATCTTTTTATGGATACTTTCAGTGTCAATTCGTTTCTTGCCCATAGAATACTTTGATATTGCAACTTGAGATTTCAGTGTTTCTTTAGTTCTTTCAGCTTGACAAATGCTAAGTTTACTTTTTTCCTTTTGGTTTTCTAACTCTAGGTGTTTGCACATTTCATTACAGTGTCTCCTCTAGCAGTTCTTTGGATGTTTCTGTTCAATTCTTCTACTTCATCATTTTTTCCATTGGCTTTAGGTACTCTACCTTCAAGAGTAAGTTTCAGAGTCTCTCCTGACATCAGTTTTGGTCTTATCTTCCTTTTCTGTTTTTAGTGACCTTTTGCTTTCTTCATGTGTGATGCCTTGATGTCATCCCATAACTCGTCTAGTCTTCAGTCATTAGTATTCAATGTGTCAATATATATTCTTGAGATGGTTTTAAAATCTATTATGGATTATTAGGTAGCTTTTTTCTAGTCTTTTTGGGTTAAATATTTGGAAGGTTAAACATTACATTACTATTCTGAGTTGATTTTTCATATTTCTGAAGTTCCTTTGCTAAGGTTACCTGTTTGTGTAAGCAACTGTTCAAGAGGAGGTGTTGAAAAATTGACTGTTTTGTTTTTCCCTCAGAATCTCTGGATCCAAGCATTAGTTTTATTTCTGGTTGTGCATCTGTCTCACTGTGTGGTCTTGGCAAGATGTTATCTTTTTGACTCAATTTTCTACCTGTGTAAAAGGAGGTAATTACATTAGCTTATTCAATAGGTTGTAGCCTTTGAACAACAAATGAGTGATTACAAAGTACTTGGCAATTACAAGAGAATGTAGAAATTCTAAGTGTTACAGTCTTAGTCCCTTGCAGGGTGTGATAAAGTAAAAGTGAGGTTTAATTAGTTAATACAAGCAAATTGAAATTCCTAGATGAAAGTGGCTGGGTGAGTTCAAAGTCATTTTATGATTATTAATAATAGGTGTTATACCTCTCTCACACATCCCTCATCTAATCAGCATACATTCCTTGGATTAAAGGGAGTGTTCTTTCTCCAAATAACTTTTATCTTGAGTGTTGAGACATTCTTCATCCTGTTTTATGGATATGGAATTTTGGATGACTATAAACAACTCCCTTTTTCATAAACTATTTTTTTTTTTTTCTTGAAGAGGAGGCAAGTTGGCTAATGGTTCACATCCCTAAGCATGTGAAAATGTTCATATGAGGGTCCTTTAAAAATTTCATTCCTTTTTGTGGTACCACAACCTCCTTGGTCCTGGGTCCATGATGTTTGCTCCACATTTTTAAACAGTTTGCCTCTGTCTGTGTGGAGAGATGCTTATTTTATACGCGTAGTGCCCAAGGCACTTGACTACTAACCAGAAGGCTGGCAGTTCAAACCCACCAGCCACTCCTCGGGAGGAAGATGGTGCAATCTACTTCCGTAGTGATACTGCCGCGGAAACCCAAAGAGGGGTCACTATGGGTCGGGTCCGACTCGACGGCACATAACAACAACAATATAGTCTCAAATTGTATTTTTAATTTCAACACAAAACTTCTGCTAAATCAGAATCATAAAAGGAGGGCAAAATATGAATGTAATTAAAAAATTCACAAGAATGGAGAATGGAAAGTAGACATTTAAGTGAAAAGAGCTTGACATGGTTGACAAATGCAAGCCTCACTGGCTGAATGGGTGGTACAATATGGAATCACAATTGGTTTTAGGAGGACTGAAGATTCGCATATCTGAGTATTTGGCTTCCAACCACTGTAGTTCTGGATCTTTCACCCTGCCTAGTGAAACTGTATTGAAAAAAGTATCCAAATTCCATCTGTGCAAAAGAATAAACAATGACTTATTGAAGCAGGACCTTGTCGGAAGTCCATTAGCTCTTTTATTCAAAACATTAGTAAGGATCTTCTTTTCCAAATCAAACTGTGCTGGGGAATAGAAGTATGTTTAAAATAAAATTGAATAGACAAGGAATATAACGACCATTTAGATAACCAGAGTTAAGCAAATGACAAAAGTGTTCCAAAGCAGACAATAATTAAACATCAAATGAGAATGATAGCAAATGCTGTGGCCCTGTCTTGTCACATTGTAGGTACTCCAGAAACACTTCTGAATGAGTTCATGGGAAGTAGAGGTCACTGTGGGTTGGAATGGCTGCATAGTTATTGTGGAAGATGTAATAATTAAGCTGATTCTTGGTTCTGGCTTAGGAATTGATGTGGAGAAAGGATAAGAAAAGGCATTCCGAATTGGAGGACTGCAGAGAGAGTTGTAAGGAGGATTGATCACAGCGTGTTAAAGAAAAATGAATAAAGCTATGACTGGAGCAGAGGACTGACAACTCTTTGATATAAAATACTGCAATGTGTAGACTATCCGTGGAATGGTACAGTTTTTAAGTGCTTTACAATTTCCCATTAGTTGTTCAAGGCTGAAAACCTACAGTGAGCTGGAATGATTGTCTTTTGGTAAGTTGCAGCTGTGTGATTGGCAGTTAGGAGGGAAATGTAGTTTGGGGACTCCTCTTCAGAGAAGTAATAGCTAATACTATGCAATGTTGCTACTCAGATAGGATTTGAAGCCTTAAACTAAATGCATTTCTCTTCTAACGGAATTTTAAGCAATTGCAAATGCACGTACTTAAGCAAAGGGATGCCAAGGTGGATGATGCAAGAAGTTTAAGAGGTCTTTGTTTTTATTGTGTCTAAAATCATGCCATAGACAACTGTGCACATTTTTTTAAGGATATGGAGGCTTTCTTGCCTACCCTACATAACTGAAGTGATATCGGGGGAATGGTTGTTAATTAGAATCAGGAACTAGAATAAAAGATGACTTGTCAGTGACCTACTCAGTGTGTCTGTTCTTGTCTTGATTTTTATAAACTGAAGTTTTACAATCTCATTAATGATTGCTAAAAAACATGAACAAAGAAACATATTGCCTTGTTTTCTTTCATAGTTCTATGTGCATGTAGCTGTCATTTAATGAGTGACTGCAACATTCCAGGTTCTGCATATGTGCTTTTTCAGATATTATACCCAAGCCTTCAAAAAACCAACAAAGTAGATGCTGCAATCTTCCTTTTGTGGAAAAATAATTGAACCTAAGAGAAGTTTAGCAATTTTTTCACCATTACACAGCCAGGATTCAAAATCAGGTGTGTGATTTTAAACCCTGCACTCTTTCTACTATGACACACTGAGTCTTCTGTGGGTAAAACTTAATTTAAAAATGCATTATATCTTTTCTAAAATCTGAAAGTAGCATTATTTAGAGTACACAGAGGTTTTTTTGGGGGGGGGCATTTTATTATTTGTTAATAACTAATAGTAACTACTATCATTATTTATTAATAACTAAATATTATTATATTTATAATTTATTTATTATTTCACTACCTTTATATAAGATTCATTAACAATATGCAATATGCAGATGACAAAATTTTGTTTGCTGAAACTGAGGAGGACTTGAAGCACTTATTGATGAAAATTAAAGATTACAGCCTTCAGTATGGGTTCCACCTCAACAAAAAGAAAACAAAGATTCTCACAACTGGTCTAATAAGCAACACCATGATAAACGGAAAAAGATTGAAGGTGTCAAGGATTTAATTTTATTTGGATTCACAATCAAGAGTCGTAGAAGTAACAGTGAAGAAATCAAATGATGTATTATTGCATTGGACAAATCTGCTACAAAAGACTTCTTTAAAGTGTTAAAGAGAAAAGATGTCACCTTGAGGACCAGGGGCACTTGACCTAAGCCATAGTATTTTCAGTCACCTCATGTGCATGTGAAAGCTGGACAATGAATAAGGAATGCGAAAGAAGGATTAATGCATTTGAATTATGGTTTGGCAAAGAATATTGAATATCCTGTGGATTTCCAGAAGAACAAACAAATCTGTCTCAGAAGTACAACCAGAATATTCCTTAGCAGGGAGTATGGCAAGACTTCATCTCATGTATTTTAGATGTTTTATCAGGAGGGACTACTCCCTGGAGAAGGACATCATGCATAGTGAAGAAGAGGGTCAGCAAAAAAGAGGAAGCCCCTCAACAAGATGGATTGAAATGTGGCTCAAGAATGGGCCCCCAAATAGCAACGATGGTGAGGATGGCTCAGGGACAGGCAGTGTTTTGTTCTGCTGTACATAGGGTTGCTGTGAGTCAGAACTAACCCGTTATGGATTGAATTTTGTCCCCCCAAAATATGTGTCAACTTGGGTAAGCCATGTTTCTCAATATTTTGTAATTATCCTCCATTTTGTGATGAGATGTAATTATCCAGTCTGTTGTAAAACCTAACTTTGATGTTAATGAGGCAGGATCAGAGGTGGTTGTTAATGAGGCAGGATGAAAACTACAAGATTAGATTGTATCTTGAATTAATCTCTTTTGAGATATAAAAGGGATAAAAACCAGTGTGCAAGGAGAACGGTCAGGAAGGGAGATCCAGAAGCAGAGTGCCTCCTTTGGACCTGGGATCCCTGTCCTGAGAACCTCCTAGACTCAAGGGAAGATTGATGTCAAAACATACAGGGATCTTCAAGAATTCTGGGCATACAGTTGTTGAAAGACATGGACTTTCCTCCAGAGCCAACAGAGAGAGAAAGCCTTCCTGTAAAGCTAGCAATCTATTTTCAGACTTCTAGCCTTCTAACCCATGAGAGGAAAATATCTGTTTGTTAGAGCTACCCATTTGTGGTATTTTTGTTATAGCAGCACTAGATAACTAAGACAGTACCTAACAACAAAATATGATCTGTTGAACTTTCACATCTGAGAGGCCAGACTCAGCTATATGGTACACATTACATTTATATACTCTAAAGTTGTTCCATAGGTGGAAATTTAACTGTGGAGGAAAGTTAGGGCCATGTGTGAAGAATCCCTTGCCTGTCTCCTTGTCTCTGTTTCTTGCAGCCTGTTGTACTGGAGAGAGGCTGCCAGACCCCATGTGTCTGGGGTGATATTAGTCCTTAAGAAGAAGTTGTCAATGCTTGAAGAACGGAAAAAGCTGCAGATGTTGAGGGCTCTCAGAAGCAGCCCTACTACATGGAATTTCACATTTGAGACTCTCTTTATTTTGGTTGGGAAACTAATAACCCTCTAATTTTGAGTTAAAAATTGCACTTCTTTCAGCAAAAATATAAAGTACCCTTGCCTCCTCTGCTTAGGCTGAGGTGGTCTTACCCTTTGTGGCTCATCAACTTTGTGCTTTATTCAGCCTTGGCCCCAGATTCACACCTCCTCCTTGTGACTGGCACTGGTTGAAAGGAAGGATAATGGCCAAGAGGTAATGTGACCAAACAGAAGGGTGTGGTGCGAACACATAGCCCCTCTCTCATCTACGGCCCCTATCACTTCATCACACAAAAGCCATGTCTTTGGCTTCCAATTCTTCCATCATTTTTTTTAGACTTGGCATTTTGAAATTTAACAGCATACTCATTATTTATTAAGTTTAATTCCTCAAATTTAAAAACATCAATAGATTGCTTATTTTCCACTTGTCCTTTTACCCCCTGACCTTTCTCTCCCTTTCCCCAAGGAGAATCAATGATCCTAAATCAATTGAACAAAACCTGACCTTGTTGTGCTTTCCAGAACACCCACTTGTTCCACTATAAATCCTTTCCTCTTAATTAGGTGCTGGACAGGTATATGTAACACTTTTTGGAGCTTCATGCCTTGGGTGTGTATGTGTGCACATCTTGGACTAGTCTCCCAGATCAATCTCTCATCTGTATGTCGATACATTAACCACGCCACCCACTCATCAATATTTTTCAAGTTTCAGTCTTTCATTTCTCAATTTCTCACTTACGTTCAACTGCTCATATGACCTGATGAATAATTCCTTTTGTCTCCCTTCTCAATCACCTTTTGTCCTAGAAATAAAATTGGAGGATGTGACTTGGCCATTGCACAAGCTTCAGAGCCACGTGGTAGAACTGGATGAGAACTATGGATTAAGAGTCTGGAGACAAGAGTACTTTTTCTGGTTCAACAACTTGGGACTTTGAGAAAGTCTGTTTGCCTTTCTGAGCCTCAATTCCTTCTTCTGAAAACAAATGGCTCGGGCTAGATGATTCATCACTAATGTCCATTACTTCATTCAAGATAGAACTAATGAGCACCTACTTTGTGCCCTGAACTACACGTGTGGCTTTTAGAACATAGATGGAGCTTAGAGTGTAGTGGGTATCAGTTGTCAATGAAAAATTCTTTAAATAAACATGCATGTATCATTCATTGTTAGTGCTATGAAGTGAAGCAATGGGTTCCACAGGAACAGATAATAAGGTGAATGGTGAACACAAGGTATTGGAATAAGTCCAGAGGGAAATATGGGGAAGTTTGAGAAATGGCTTTGGAGTCAACTGAGCAAAGAGGAGGGGGAAAAAAAAAAAAAAAAAAACTCCAGGCAAAGGAAATGACAAATGTAAATGACCAAAGGCAGATGGGAAAATGGTGTGTGGGAGAAATTGAAAAAAGGTCAGTAATGCTGAGAGAGACAATACAAGAAATGGGCATGAGATTGTTATTTTTAAAAGACAACTCTTGTCTTGCCTCCTAGTAGAAAATTGATAGAGAGAGTAGAGACAGTAGAAACAGGGAGTCTTTGGAATTCCAGACAAGAGAACAGAAGAGTATAGCTTAGACGAGGGTGGTGGCAGAGGACTAGAGTGAAATAGGATGTCCTTCAACAAAATCACAGTTCAAATGCATCAATTCTTCTGTTGTCCTTTTTCTTTGTTTGGCTTTTGGACACATATGACACAATTGAAAAGACTTTGGGTTGGGTCAGGTGCACTGTAGTCATCAAAGTGACATCTTTGCTTTTTAAAAGTTTAAAGTTTTTTGGAGCAGATTTGCCCAATGCAATATATGAGTGCTTATATTAGCCATTCTTCAAGTTCTGGGACTTCAAAACAATTCATCATGGATTACATCTTTCCCTCATCTACTTTGTTAAAAAAAAAAAAAAAGGAAGAAGGAAACAAAAGGAAGAAGAAACTTTAGCTGTCATTAGTACTCTTCCTCTTTCCTCAGAGCCTACTTCTAACTCCCTCCACTACAATCCCTTACAGAGTTCTGTAATAGATGATAATGTAACAAAATCAATCTCTGTCTTATTCTGGGAAGTGCTCATTGTTTTCAATCAGATTCCTTGAAATTTATTCCCCCACCCCAGGCACATTTAAACTTAGATAGGTAGGGCCTTTGTCTGGGATCACATTTCATTCTTTTTTTTTTCCTTCTCTTTTTTGGTGAGTGACATTTATCCCTAGCTGATAGTTTTTCAATTGAAAATTACAAAGTACTGGAGCTGAAAGTAAATTTACAAACCATCCAAATTATCATCCATACTCTTATTCTATTGAATGAAGCAGGGAGCATCAAAAGAAGATGGAAGGAAAACAGAGAGTCATTGTACCAAAAAGAATTGGTCAACATTCAGCAGTTTTAGGAGGTAGTATATGATCAGGAACCAATGCTACTGAAAGAAGAAGTCCAGGCTGCACTGAAGGCATTGGCAAAAAGCAGGATTGAGGAATTGAAAGAATATCAATTGAGATGTTTCAACAAATGGATGCAACACTGGAAGTGCTCACCTGTGTATGTCAAGAAATTTGGAAGACAGCTACCTGGCCAATCAACTGGTAGAAATCCTTATACATGCCTACTCCAAAGAAGGGTGACCAAACATAATGCAGAGATTATCAAACAATATCATTAAATATTACACTCATGTATAAATATGCTGAAGATAATTAAAAAAATGGTCACAGCAGTAAATTGACAGAAATTAAGCTGTATTCAGAAAAGGATATGGAACAAGGTATGTATATCATTGCTATGTCAGATGGATCTTGGCTGATAGGAAAGAACACCAGAAAGATGTTTACTGTGTGTTATTGACTATGTAAAGGTTGTGGGGAATCATAAAAAATTATGAATAACATTGCAAAGAATGGGAATTCCAGAACACTTAATAGTGTTTATGTAAAACCCATACATAGACCAAGAGGCAGTCATTAGAACAGAGCAAGGGAACGCTGTGTGGTTTAAAATCAGGAAAGATACGTGTCAGCGTTATAACTTTCACTACATTATTCAATCTGTGTACTGAGCAAATAATCTGAGAAGCTGGACTATATGAAGAAAAACGTAGTATCAGAATTGGAGGAAGACTCTTTAACAGCATACGATACGCAAATGACACACTTTCTTTGCTGAAATTGAAGAGGACTTGAAGGACTTACTGAGGAAGATCAAAGACTACAGCATTCAGTATGGATTACATCTCAACATAAGAAAACAATAGCCCTCACAAGTGGACCAATAAGCAAAATCATCTTAAATGGAAATGATACTGAAATTGTCAAGAATTTCATTTTATTTGAATACACACTCAACGGCCGTGGAAGTGGCAGTCAAGAAATCAAATGATGTATTGGGAAAATATGCTGCAGAAGACCTTTTTAAAGTGCTAAAAAGCAAAGATGTCACTTTGAGAACTAAACTGTGCCTGCCCCAATTTCGTGGTATTTTCAATCACCTCCTAAGCGTGCAAAAACTAGACAATGAATATGGAAGACTGAAGGAGATTGGTGCATTTGAATTATGGCATTGTTGAAGAATAGTGACTATACCATGGACTGCAGGAAGAATGAACAAACCTGTCTTGGAAGAAGTACAGCCAGAATACTCCTTAAGAGGGAGGGTGATAAGACTTCATCTCATGTACTTTGGACATGTTAAGAGGAGGGACCAGTCCATTGAAAAGGACATCATGTTTGGTATTGGAGAGAGTCAGTAAAAAAGAAGAAGCCTCTCAATGAGGTGGATGAACACTGACTACAATAATAGCCTGAAACATAGCCACAATTGTGAGGATGGCACAGGAGCTGGCAGTATTTCATTCTGTTGTCCATAGGGTTGCTATGAGTTGGAAGAGACTCAGTGGCACTTAACAACGCTCTTATTTTCTACAGATGAAAAGCCCATGGGCCTGATGAGTCAAGCAGTTTGCTCTAAGTCATTTAATTATTTAGTAATAATGAGTAGTACTTGGTCTTCAAAGGCCTAATTCTGTATTTTGTGCTTTTTAATTCCATACTTTAATTCTCTGCTGAAAGACATACATGAAGACAAAGACAATGTGTACTCATAGAATACTGCATCATTTGTTCCATCAATCATTTACCACATTTATTGAACACCCATATAAGCAAGATACTGTGCTGCTACATAGTTATCATGCATAAACTATCTGATTTAAATGTAAATCAAGGATGATTAATTTCTGTTAACTATTTTAATATTTAAAATTCTTTTCCTAGGCACTAAATAAACAAAGACAACAAGAATCTGTAGTTCTATCATATACAGACAGTCATTTAAAAAGAACAGGGAGAATGCCATCTGCTAATTGCACTGAGTTATGGCGTTCTTGAGTTTTATGTAAATATTTTGAAAAGAAAAGAGACAGGTTAAACTTTAGGTTTTGTTGGGGAAAAAAACACAAAAACCATGTTGAAAATTAAGGCCATTCTCCGAGAAGCCATGTGTTGAATAAGAGCAGGGAAATTTTAGATTTAGAAAGTAATGGCTGTAATACTTATTCTGTCTAAAAATTGTGATCAGGTCATAAGCTATTGTAACTTGAAAGGAGGTGGGTATCTGAGAGCCATCTGGAATTGCCTTTAACTCATTGGAGGGAATATACAAAGATGCAGTTCTTTTTTCCATTAATCTCTTTATTAATCGCTATCCTTCAAAGTTAGCCTTCTGTGGTCATTTAAAAAAGTGAGCATCTGAGACAATAACCAAGTCTGGCAATAATCGCAAAGGTAGAAGTGACTGTACCGAAACCAAAATCCAGGGTCAAAAGGATCTTCATCCATTTGAAGATAAGAATCATGATGTGATGTTGAAAGACCTCTGGGTCAGGAGTCAGTGGGCCTGGAAAGCTCTCCCCATTTCCAACTCTTAATCACTGTGTAACCTCCAGGCAGGCTTCTTAACCCTATGGACACTTTTTCTTCACCTCTAAAATATGAATAAAAGCTCCCACCCTACCCACTGCCCAGAGTTGTTCTTTGGATTTAACGAGAGCACCAATTTAAAAGTTCTTTGAAAACTCAATAACACAGTTTTACTAAAACAAAACAGAACACCCTCTCCCTTAGAAATAGAAGTCATTACCTTCCCAAAATAAGCGATGACTTCCTTTGTGTGGGTTAGGAGTTTCGGTGTATATTTTACTCTTTGGAACAGACTTCTACCTTTCCTTTGAAACTGGCAGGAGATAAGCTCAGTGCTAGTGAGTAGTAGCAAACCTCTCTCACCCCTTCAAAAAACTGAGAACGGGACCAAATTTTATTAAAGAGACGCAGTCTGATTGGCAGGATTCGGAAGTAGCCACTGATCATCAGTGATTTCCCATTCCTGCCGAGTAATGGGAACACTTCATAGACAACCGATGTGTCGTTCTGAGTCATCTTTTCAGTATTTCCAGGTAGTGGCTGGTACTAAACAATTTTAGCTAGTGTTGTGTCATGGTAAAAATGAGTGAAAATATCTTTACAATGCTTTTTTTTTTTACATGTTTTTCATCCATTTGAGAGGGTACCATCCTGAGCAATAGAGGTGATTCCTGGTCTCTGAGACTGAAGAACTTACAGTATGGTTGGGAAGACAAGTATCATATAACAAAATTATGTCACATTGTGATAAAGTTCTAACCAGAGGTAGTTAGGGCTGGAATGCTTCCTCTCATACCTGCATCCACCTTACACGACAACCTCAGAGGGTATATATTTTAATGAGTGCAACTACAAGGTGGTGGAGATTCTGTGCATCTTGTCTCTGTTGAAAAGATTCTTCATCCCCACTCTACCCTGGCACCAAACAGCCTTGAGCATTGGGTATATAACAGAAGTGAGATTTTGGGATTTGTCCTTGGTAGTAACTACAATTGCTTATCCTAATCAGTTTTTTTTTTTTTTTTTGCAAATATTAATTAATCATATTTTCTCCTAATCATTGCTGAAGTCATTTCAATTCTAACTAGGGACAGAATGGTCACACAATGTAGAAATTCCTGACCTGTTGGTTGTAGGTTTTTGGCATAGGCAGAAGTTTTCCTTTTTTTTTTTTTTGGTGCAAAGAATCTACAATAATACATCAAGCACAGCCTCTTGTCTGAACAAATTAAATACCTATATGTATATGTGCTGCTATTTTTTACATACACTTAGAATCTGTTGTGAGTGACAAAATACAAATTCATTTAAAAGTTCATAGTGTCTCTTGCCATTTTTGCTTTACTTTGGCTGTGTGATTATCTTATTTTATGTCCTTCCCACTAGAATGTAGACTCCATGAATCTGTTTTCACACTCCATTATGTCCCAGAGGGATACTCAAATAACATTTATGAAATGTTGATTGAGTATATTTTCTCAATCAACAGATTGAGAAATTACAAATATCATGCACTGCCCCTTGAAAATTTATAATGTTAAAAAGTGTCCTCCTTTGGGTTGAGGCTGAGATTCTTGGAGTGTGGGTCAATAAATGAAAAAATAAATAAGATACAGAAGACACAGATTAGAGGAGCTGGGTACCTCTAAGATTTAAGGCTGATGGGTTAGAGAAGATTATCTCTGGAGATTCACTGCTGCCTTAGTCTCTCATTGTCTTGCATTGCTTCATGCTCTTTATATTTCCAAGAACTTTGACAAAACTTGAAGTGGTACAATAATACATGAATAACTAGGGGAGAAGTGGAGCAGGTAACTGGCTGTTTCTCTCCTCTTTTGTTGTTGTTGTTGTCTCTCCTCTTAAGGACTTAGAAAGCCACCCTAGAGGACAGAACTGACAGGTACTGAGGAGATCATCTTCTCTTACAAGCCTCATTGTATGCTAAGGAGAACAGAAGCCCAAAGTAGTTAAGGTTCCTGTTCAAGTTCATGCAGTTAGATCAAGGCAGAGGCAAGACTAGAATTTAAGTTCTAGTCTGATGCAGATTCATTATAGCACACTGTGCTGCTTCTTTGTTGGAGTCAGGTTCATCAGCATTCAAATATTCAATTTTGGAGGAGAAAGGGCTGTTACCGGTGAATTAAGAAAATATGGATTTAAATTTATAGTTTATGTCAATGACCTTATGCTTTTCTAGTTAGTTCCTTAAAATATATGTTCCTCCAAAATGACAGTTTTGACTGTAACTTTGATGTTAATGTTTACCTAATTCTACTGAAGATCATAATCTTTACATCAGTATATATTTATTCTGTAAAGTTATTACAAATATGCTCCTCACTTTAATAAGAGTGAGTAAATATATTCTTTCTTCATCGTTTGGACATTTTTTTCTACACAATAATTCCCCTCTGAAGCCAATATCAATGCTAATTCTGCATTAAGAAAGATAAAGAGGTAAAACACAATGTTGCAATAAATATTTAGTAAGCCACAGAGACATTATTTTAAACGAAAATGGTCTCAAGACACTATAATGCTTTCTACTGCTATGGTTGCAGAATTTCTGAGGGCGCATTGCTAAGGGGACCTCTATTACATCTATTAATGAGATTTATAAGAACACTAATAGGTAAATCCAAACTTAACACCATCAACAGTTATGTAAATTAATGCAATTCTAACTATTTAACTCAGGGTTATAAATATTCATGTAAATTGTCTATTAGAATGAACACAGACTTTGTATGTTCTAAATATGCTTATAAAAAGAGCATGGTGTATATGTTGAGATCATGACAAAAATCAACTATCATCTCCAGGGTGAATATTTTGATCTCAGTTAGACTGCAAGCTCTTTAGAGGCACATGTGCTATTATTGTTAAAGAAGAAATGTGTCCTACCAACTAGAAACTTAAGGGCATACACTTTACTTTTTCCAACAACTTTCAATGCCATTGACCCAGTCTTTGTTATTGGTCTGAATAGTGGTTGTAAGCCCATCTGCTTAAGTTCAGGCACACCAGTCATTTGGTGGAAAGTAAGGAGATTTAAAAATGATACTAGGGAATAGCTTAGTCCTGGAGAAACTGTGAAAATGTAACATGGCAGCATAACTAACTAACATTCTGTAGATGTTTGAAAGGAAAGAGAATTCTATGTGAGTCCACGCTATAAAACTGCATGATCACAGCACTCAATATCTCAGTCAACTTTGCCATTCAGTGATTGAGGAAATGTAAGTCATTTAAAAATATGTTTTTCACTAATGACTTACTTTATAGCTGTCCTTGGAGATTCTGCTTGATAATTAAGATTGCCTCATTATTAGGTCGCTGTGGTCCCTAAATATCAAAATTCTTTTGATGGAGATGAACATAAACCTGAGTTTACTTAATTCCAGGGCCACATTGAAGTTCTGAGGTGTTCATTTCAAATAAGCATTCTTTTGCACGATGTGGCCTCAAATGATTAGTATTTTCCCAAGTCAGGATAACTAGGAGAAAACACCATGTTTTCTATGTTTATTACAGAAGCAAGTTGATTAATTGTGTGTTTTTAAGAATAGTTACTCATAGAGATACAATTATTGTACAGCTTACTTTCTTTCTTTATGGAGATTTTAAATATAATTGATGATCCCTAGGTTTATTTCCTTTATGACAACATGATTCATGATTGTTGAATGTTTTGGTCTTTGCTTTGTCTCTAATAGGCCAACTAGCCCAACATCAGATCATAGCATTTTGGTTTCAAAGGGACCCATTGGTCTGGATGCTGTGTAAGCACACTCATGAGAAGCCATATTGGATCCACAAATAAACACTCAAATAGTTATTTCATATGTGATCATCTCCTACTTGTATTTTCATTTTTTTTGTGTGTGTGCAGCTATTGATTTCTTTTTATTTTGTATGTTTTTAAATTATTATTTTCTTTTATTGTGATTTGGGTGAAGATTTATAGAGCAAATTCACTTTCCATACAGCAGTTCACATACACTTTTTCTCATGACATTGATGACTGTTTACCACAATGCAACAGCTCCCCTTCCACTTCCTCCCCATAGTTACCTCTTCCCTGTGTGCATCCCTCCATGCACTCCTGCCCCCTGAGCTGTCTCCCTATGCATAAGCAGCCCTTCTTTCTCCCATGATTATTCTCTCCAAGGAGTGTATCTACCTGAGGTAAATGTTCAACTCATATGCCTGTCTTTGTTTGGCTGGAAACCATGGGTGTATGTTCAATTCCAGACCTGAAGGGCAGCTAG
>NW_006922083.1:1463160-1476236 GCF_000298275.1 Orycteropus afer afer | reverse complement strand
CCAGCCACCAGAGCAGTCCTCTGTGCAGTCCTTGGCTAGCAAGGCTGATTTTTAGGTTAATTCTTAGGACCTACCAGCACTCAGGAATCTCCAAGCTGTCTGTGCTGTCAGGGTTGCTCAGGATCTCTCCAGACCGCAGCTCCGTCTGTCTCCTTTTTTGGTATTTTCTTGCAAATTCTGCTAGATGGGGTTTACTCCACTTCTATATCCTTCCCTTCAAGGCTCAGGGGTCCAGGATTATCTTCTGTGTCTTTGTTAATTAGTTTCCCTTTTCTTTGTTGAAGAGGGTCTGTGCAGTCTTTCTGCCTAGTCTGCCATCTTTATTATTCTGCATGTTTTAAATTTCTTGCCTCCATCATCACCCTCATATTTCTTCTGAAATGATATATTCTATCAAATGGTCCACAAGGGGCATCTTGTTTCCGTGATGCAATCCAGCTAATGTACGTACACATGTACAAATGATTTTCAATCCAGGAAAGACATTTTTCTTTACTTATAAATAACACTATTCCTTGGCATTCCAGTCCACAAATATCTGCAAATCACAATCCATTCTGAGTTTAGCCAAACTACTTAAAGGCTAGAAAGAGATCCAAGATGATGAAGGATAGCTAGTTAAAGCTTTTCTTACCCTTAGATTTTCCCACACCTAATAATCACTACCTTCAGTTTAAATAAATTCAACTGCAAAATAGTATACAAAGAAAAACTTTTATGTCTCTCTTCAACAGCATCAGTTCCAAACCAGAAAAATCATGAAAAAGGAGTAATGAGGTACAGTGAAAGAACCTCAAATCAGTACCAGCTGCTAAACAATTAAGTTCAACTGCTAACAGGTGTGTGGAAGAGCCCATATACAATGTTACCTTTTGTCAATGTGCCTTCCAGAGGAAAAGATTCGTGGTTGTAAAATTCCCAGAACATTTGGAGTGTTTGGAGGAAATGCTTTACGTATACACAAATCTGGCATGAATACATGATTATATATACATAAAAACTTATTTTATTTATGAATATCCTTTTATATTTCAAATAAATTTTACATCTTTTTATCATACAGGTCATGGAGTGGTGTAGCAACAATGGAAGAGTCATATTCATGACTTTGAGTCCTTGGAATTGGAGGATTTTCATGAAGGGCTTCAAACCATATGCAACATTTTGTGAATGTTTGCATTAATTCTTGGGGTAGGCTTCAAAGCTTTCATCAGCTTTTAAAAATAGTCTGTGAAGTCCCTCTAATTTGAAAACCAGAGTGGCCAAAGGAACATGAACTTGTAAGTCAACCAGACCTGTGTTAGAATCTCTATATCACAGGACCTTTATGAAAAATTTCCTCACCTATAAAATGAGGATAATGTCACTGACATCATTTGCTTATTGAATTACTTAAATCAGGGTTTTTCAAACTTCAATGTGCATGTTGACCACTTGGGAGCTTATAAAAATGAGTATTGTTTTAGTAGATCCAGTGTGGCTCATGAAATTCTCGACATCTAAGAAGTCTCTAGTGATATTGATGCTATTGATCGACACACCAGAATTTGAGGGCAAAGATTGAATGGCACGAACCAAATACTGTCTCCAGTTTGACTGTGCTTTGGAATCACCTGGGAAGTTTTAAAAAATTGCTAATTCCTGGGTTGCATCTTTGAAGTTTCTGATATAATTGATATGGGGTATAGCTTGGGCATCAGGATATTTTTAAAAGCTGTTTAGATACTCCTAATGGGCTTTGAAGTTTGAGAAACACTGATTTAAAGCAGTGTTTGAAACTCTTAGGTGTTCAACAATTGTTAGTTTCCTTAGGAGGTTCCTCAGTTAATGGGATGGTGTAATGAAAAATGAAACTGAAGTAAGTATTCTCTCTGTAGTACAATGGCTGAAAAGATTTCTGTTGTTGTTGTTGTTATGTGCCGTCGAGTCAGCCCTGACTCATAGCGACCCCTCCTTGGGTTTTCGAGGCAGTATCACTACGGAAGTAGGATTGCCCAACCTTCCTTCCGAGGAGTGGCTGGTGGGTTTGAACCACCAGCCTTCTGGTTAGCAGTCAAGTGCTTTAGCCACTATGCTACCAGGGCTCCTAAAAGATTTCTAGGGACTAGCAAATTGAATTGCATTCAGCATTAGATTTGCGCTATGACCACGGCTAAGGTTTCTTATCCTGTGTTTCTTAGATTTAAAAAAAAGAAAGAAAAAAAAAAAAAGAAAGAAAGAAAGAAAGAAGTGGGTAAGTAGGCTTTAAACTCACATATCTGTTGAGGAAAAATAATGCCTTTTGATTCAAGGATGAAAGCATACCCATGACCCATATTTAAATTACATAAAGGAAAAGATAGATACTCTTAAAAATTTTCATTAAGTAGCTCAAAATAACAGCAGATCAGGTTGGGGCAATAAAGAACAAAGGTGGTGTCGTGATGGTGTTGGCTTCAGTGTTTTCTTTAGATCTTTGGAGAAACATAGCAAAACGACTTTATATTGGTTCACTTTACTGGCCTTGGTAATTTTTAAGGGCTTTCTTTTCCAGTGAAAGTCTGAATTTCAACCCAGAATGTAGGTTTTGAAGTCTTCTTACCTAGCAGGCTATGGGAGCCAGCCCTGACTAAGCTGTTATTATCACCAAATCTAGCCAGAAGGGACTCCCAGCCTTTCATACTTCATCACCAACCCTTTAGGGTGCTTTAAGTGGATGCTTTGAAAATTTTTAAGTGTTGATCTCATTTATGAGTGTCCAAATTCTTTGAGAGTGAAGTTCTTTACCATTACTATAAAACATCAAATATTTGGAAAAGACATTTATTGAAGCAGGGTCCGACAGGATATGTGTAAAAAGGAGTGAGCTTTTTTCATGCACTGGACTCAAGTAGGTGAAATGTAGTGATAGACAGATATCTTCCATTCACCCCTCCAGATCAAATGTCCACTTTTCTGACACCTCAGCCCAGAGGCTGAACTACATGTTAGTGAGCTTACTGATCCTCTGGCTTCAAGTTGAATTTGGCCAAAGGGAGACCCTGGCAAGTGACACAGGGAGGTAGGAGAGAGAATTGGGCTTTTAATTTCTCTATTTCCTATCCTAACAGCCGCATTGACCTGGCTATACTCCTTGACAAAAAGTCAAGCTCCAGTTAAGAAAGCCCTCTCCACATGACTCTCTAATTTCTTTACTTTTTTGGGCTTCTAGTAGTATCTAGACAGCTTTTAAAAATATCCTGATGCCCAGGCTATACCCCATACCAATTAAATCAGAAACTTCAAAGGTGGAACCCAGGAATTAGTAATTTTTTAAACTTCTCAGGTGATTCCAAAGCACAGTCAAACTGAAGACAGTATTTGATTCTTGCCATTCAATCTTTGCCCTCAAATTGTGGTGTGTAGATCTACCCAGTAACTTTGGGTACTGAACTCAGAGTACTGCACAATGCCTTGTAATATTCCTTCTCTCTGCTTATGATTTTGTAAATAATTCTTTATTAAATCCTCTTGTTCTTCTTGTTGTTGTTAGGTGCCATTGAGTCAGCTCCGATTCATAGCAACCTTATGTACAACAGAACGAAACAATGCTTGGTCCTGTGCCAGCCTCACAATCCTTGCTATATCTGAGCCCATCTTTACAGTCACTGTGTCAATCCATCTTGTTGAGGGCCTCCCCCTTTTTTGTTCACCTTCTGCTTTACCAAGCATGATATCCTTCTCCAGGGAATGGTCCCTTCTGACAACATGACCAAAGTAGGTGAGATGAAGTCTGGCCATTCTCGCTTCCAAGGAGCATTTTGGCTGCACTTCCTCCAGGACAGATTTGTTAGTTCTTTTGGCAGTCCATGGTACTTTCAGTATCCTTCACCAACACCATAACTCAAAAGCATCAATTCTTCTTCAGTCTTCCATAGTCATTGTCCAACTCTCACATGCATATGAGGTGATTGCAAATACCATGGCTTAGGTTAGGCACACCTTAGTCTTCAAAGAGACTTTTTTGCATTTCAGCACTTGAAAGAGGTCTTTTGCAGCAGTTCTGCCCCATGCAATACATTGTTTGATGTCTTGACTGATGCTTTCATTGAGGTTGATTGTGGAATCAAGTAATATGAAATCTTTCATAACTTCAATCTTTTCTCCATTTATCGTGATGCTGCTTATTGATACAGTTGTGAGGATTTTTGTTTTCTTTATATTGAGGTATAATCCATACTGCAGACTGTAGTCTTCAATCTTCATCAGTAAGTGCTTCAAGTCATCTTCACTTCCAGTAAGCAAAGTTGTGTCATCAGCATATTGCAGGTTCTTAATGAGTCCTCCTCCAATCCTGATGCTACATTCTTCTTCATATAGTCCAGCTTCTCAGATTATTTGCTGAGGATACAGATTGAAAAAGTATGGTGAAAAGATACAACCCTGACGCACTCCCTTCCTAATTTTAAATCATGCTGTATCCCCTTATTCTGTTTGAACAACAGCCTCCTGGTCTGTGTACAGGTTCTTGCTGAGCGCAATTAATTGTTCTGGAATTCCCATTCTTCTCAATATTATCCATTATTTGTTTTGATCCACACAATCAAATGCCTTTGCATAGTCAATAAAACACAGTAAACATCTTTCTGGTATCCTTTCTTTCAGCCAAGATCCATCTGACATCAGCTATGATATCCCTCATTCCACGTCCTCTTCTGAATACAGCTTGTATTTATGGAAGTTTCTGTCAATATACTGCTGCATTCATTTTTGAATTATCATCAGCAAGACTTTACTTGTTGTTCAATAATTTCCACATTCTATAGGATCATGTTTCTTTGGAATGGGTACAAATATGGATCTTTTTCAGTCAGTTGGCCAGGTAGCTACGTTTCAAATTTCTTGGCATAGACCAATAGGTGCCTCCAGCAGGGCATCCATTTGTTGAAACATCTCAATGGGTATTCCATCAATTCCTGGAGCCCTGTTTTTTTTTGCCAATTCCTTCAGTACAGCTTGGATTTCTTCCTTCCTATCAGGTCTTGATCATATGCCACCTCCTGAAATGGATGCACATTGACTAATTCTTTTTTGTAAAGGGACTCTGTATATTCCTTCCATCTTCTTTTGATGTTTCCTGCATTGTTCAATATTTTGTCCATAGAATCTTTCAGTATTTCAACTTGAGGCTTGAATTTTTTCTTCATGTTTTTCAGCTCGAGAAATGCCAAGAGTGTTCTTCTCTTTTGATTTTCTAACTCCAGGTCTTTGCACATTTCATAATAATTATTGACTTTGTCTTCTTGAGCTGCTCTTTGAAATCATCAGCTCTTTTACCTTGTCATTTCTTCCATTTGCTTTGGCTAATCTCTGTTTACAGGCAAGTTTCAGAGTCTCTGCTGACATCCATTTCTGTCTTTTCTTTCTTTCTTGTCTTTTTAGTGACCTTTTGCTTTCTTCATGGATAATGTTCTTGATGTCATTCACAGTTCCTCTGTTTTTTGGTCCCTGGTGTTCTGTGCATTAAATCTATTCTTTATATGGTGTCTAAATTCAGGAGGGATATAATCAACGTCATGTTTTGGCTCTCATGGACTTGTTTTAATTGTCTTCAGCTTCAATTTGAACTCTCCTTTGAGCAATTGATGGTCTGTTCCATAGTCAGCTCTTGGCCTCGTCTTTGCTGAAAATATTGAGTTTCTCCATCATCTCTTGCCACAGATGTAGTTGATCCGATTTCTGTGTACTCCACCTGATGAAGTCGATGTTTATAGTTGCCATTTATGTTGTTGAAAAAATATATTTGCAGTGAATAATTTGCTAGTCTTGCAAAATTCTATCATGCAATCTCCAGCATTATTTCTATCACCAAGGTCATATTTTTCAACTACTGATAGTTCTTCTTTGTTCCCTACTTTTGCATTCCAATCATCAGTAATAATCAACACATCTTGATCACATGTTTGGTCAATATCAGAGAGCAGAAGTTGGTAAAAATCTTCAATTTCCTCATCTTTGGCTTTGGTGGTTGGTGCAGTAAATACTAAAAGTAGTATTAACTGGTCTTTATTGTAGCCGAATGGATATTATCCTTTCACTGACAGCATTGTACTTCAGGATAGACCTTGAAACATTCTTTGTGATGATGAATGCCATGCCATTCCTCTTCAATTTGTCATTCCCAGCATAGTAGATCATATGATTGTCTGATTCAAAATGGCCAAAATCGGTCCAATTCAGCTCACTAATGCCAAGGATATCTAACTTAACGTGTTCCATTTCATTTTTGACAACTTCCAGTTTTCCTAGATTTATACTTTGTACATTCCATGTTCCAATTAGTAATGGATATTTACAGCTGCTTCTTCTCAATCCCTGTGGGTTATTCTTGTTTAGAATGAATGGAAATAATATGAAAGCAGGGAACTCATTTGTCTTGTTTTTTCTATTTTTGTAGGTGTTTGCTGAATGAACACATACATAAATGTTTGAGCTTCTTCTTCATTGACTGCATTATTTCCTTGACATAAGAGTATTGATCAGTTATTAGGGGAGCAGCCCTGTCAGGGATTAAATTACATAAGAACGAAGGCCATATTTCCCTCTTTCTTTGTCTTATATTTATTTTAAAATTCTTAAAAGTTATAAAGAATTTTAAAATATGGCATTGATATTGCATTAAAAAAATGTTTGTTTTCAACATTATTCCCACTTACTCAATTGGGTAGGTTATCCTTGGACATAAACAGAATTTACAGGGCACCATTACTAGGTAGTACATGCACATCTTTTAAACCCTATTTTTCTTAGTTGCCCCTCAGCTTCTCCACCTCTCATTATTTTTTTCTTCTTTAATCATAAGAGAAGCATTCACATTCAGAAATGATGACTGGCATGCCCTTCACATCTTGTAGTAAAAAAAAAGTGCTCTTTTCTTTGATATTCAGTTTGAATTGCCATTGTTCAAATTAGCAGAAAATCCAAACCTTCCACAGTAAGTAGATTTGTAAATATTTCCAAGAAGTAGATTAAGTAAGTCTGTGAGGTAGGGCTCCATATAAGGTCCTCAAATGTATCCATGGGATCAAGTCACTGAAACTGTGAAATTTTGTACAGCCCCCAATTTGTCACTACAAGTGATTTTTTGTCATCATTGTTGGAGCCTAATTTTGGATGGTCCTGATATCTGAAGATGAACCTAGTACCATTGGGCCTTCCTGATTATGGCTGCCAATCTAGGCCAATACATGAAGGCTTTTGTGGCTCTTGGAGGAAGGAAGGAGAGGACAATGTTATCCTCAGGTAGAAAACACTATAGCCCAAGTGTTACTGCTTTACTGTTCAGCCATTTTAGTTCATCTAGGTTAAAAAAACAAACAACAAAAAACAAAACAAAACAAAACAAAAACTTTACAAGGCATTCATGGGAGCTTTTAATATTAGACATCTGTTGTGCTTTCTCCTAATATACCCTTTGTTTTTAGGGAGAACACAGAGAGGCAACATAGTATTCATATCCTACTCACACCAATACTCATATCCTAGACATTACTGGGGCTGGAACTTAGATGTATTCCTTGAAGATGGAGTCTTAATTCACAAAGTGGTACTTTGTTGCTATAGTTGCTAGTACTAGTAGGCCTCTTATTCCTTGAAATCTTGACCCAAGACTGGAAGAAACACTTTCCTCTCCCAGACTAACAATATGCCCTATTTTCTGCTTTAGGATTTCCCACAAGAGGCTCTGGTGGTGCAGCAGTTAAGCCATTCAGCTGCTAACAAAAATGTTGGTGGTTTGAACCCAATAGCTGCTTTGTGGGAGAAAGATGAGGCTATTTGTTTCCATATAGATTTACAGGCTTAGAAACCTTATAGGATAGTTATACTCTGTATTACAAAGTCACTATGAGTCAGAATGGAATCTATGGTAGTGGTTTGTTTTGTTTTTATTTTAGGATGTTCCATAACTCATGATCATTGACAGCTATTCATTCACTTAAGGGGAAAATCCCATTTATTATTATTAGGTACTATGTAGTTGGTTTCCACTCATAGAAACCCTATGTACAACAGAACAAAACACTGCCTAATCCTGAGCCATCCTCACAAATGTTTCCATACTTGTGAGCCCATTGTCCCAGCAACTGTGTCAATCCATCTCATTAAGGGTCTTCCAATTTTTGCTGACCCTCTAATTTACCCAGCATGATATCCTTCTCCAGGGTGGTCCCTTCTGACAACATGACCAAAGTAAGAGAGATGAAGTCTGGTCATTCTTGCTTCTGAGGAGAATTTCACCTGTACTTCCTTCAAGACAGATTTTTTTGTTCATTTGGCAGTCCATGGTACGTTCAATATTCTTCACCTACACCACAATTCAAATGCAACAATTCTACTTTGGTCTTCCTTATTCATTGTCCAGTTTTTGCATGCATATGACGTATTGAAAACACTATGGCTTGGATCAGGTGCACCTTAGTCATCAAAGTGACATCTTTGCTCTTGAACACTTTAAAGAGGTCTTCTGCAGTAGATTTCCCCAGTGCAATATGTTATTTGATTTCTTGACTGATACTTACATGGGCATTGATTGTGGATCCAAGTAAAATCAAATCCTTGATAACATAAATATTTTCTCCATTTATTGTGATGTTGCTTATAGGTCCAGTTGTGAGGATTTTAGTTTCCTTTATGTTGAGGTGTAATGCATGCTGAAGGCTGTAGTCTTTAATCTTCATCAGTAAGTGCTTCAAGTCATTTTCATTTGCAACAAGCAAGGTTGTGTCAGCTGCATTTCACAGATTGTCCTCCTCCAACCCTGTAGCTGTGTCCTTCTTCGTATAGTCCAGCTTCTTGGATTATTTGCCAGCATACAGGTTGAATAAATATGGCAGAAGCATTCAAACCCTGATGCATATCTTTCCTAATTTTAAAACAAGCAGTATACCCTTGTTCTGTTTGAACAATTTCTTCTTCATCTGTATAGGTACTTCATGAGCACAATTACATGTTTTGGAATTCTCATTTTTTTCAATGTTATCTATAATTTTTTATGATCCACATAGTTGAATGCATTTGCATGGCCAATAAAACACAGGGAAACATCTTTCTAGTATTCTTTGCTTTCAGCCAAGATCCACCTGATATCATCAATGATATCCCAGGCCCTCTTCTGAATCGGGCTTGAATTTCTGGCAGTTCCCTGTTGATGCACTGCAGCAACCACTTTTGAATTATATTTAGCAAAATTTTACTTGTGTGTGATATTATGATATTATTCAACAGTTTCCACATTCTGTTGGATCACATTTGTTTGGGATGGGCACAAATATTGATTTTTCCAATCTATTGGCCAAGTAGCTCTCTCTGAAATCTCTTGGCATGAATGAGCGAGTGCCTCTGTATATATAGATTTACAGGCATTCTTTGTCCTTTCACATTTGTTGAAACATCTCCATGGGTATTCATCAACTCCTGGGCCTTGTTTATTACCAGTACCCTCAGTGCAGTTTAGAGTTCTTCCTTCAGTGCCTTTGGCTCTTGACCATATGCTACCCCTGAAATGGATGAATATCAACCAATTATTTTTGGTGCAATGACTGTATTCATTTCATTTTTTTTTTTTTTTTGGAAGATTTCTGCACTGTTGCATATTTTGCCCAGAGATTCCTTCAATATCATAAGTGAAGGCTTGAATTTTTTCTTCAGTCCTTTCAGCTTGAGAAATACTGAGCATGTTCTTCAACTTTCATTTTCCAACTCCAGATCTTTGCACCTTTCATTACAATACTTTATTTTGTCTTCTCCAGCTGTTCTTTCAACTCTTCTATTCAACTCTTTGATTTCATCATGTCTTCCATTCACTTTAGCTACTCTCCATTCAAAAGAAAGTTTCAGAGTCTCTTCTGACACTCAGTTTAGTCTTCTTTTCCTTTCCTGTCTTTCTAATGATCTTTTTGGTTTCTTCAAATGTAATGTCTTTGATGTCATCCCACAGCTCATCTGGTCTTTGGTCACTGGTGTTCAATGCATCAAATCTATTCTTCTGATGGTTTTCAAATTCAGTTGGGATATATTGAAGATCATATTTTGGCTCTCATGGACTTGTTTTAATTTTCTTCAGCTTCAACTTACATATGAGCTTGAACTTACTTATGAGCAATTGATGATCTGTTCTACAGTCTACCTCTGGTCTTGTTCTGACTGATGATATGGAGCTTCTCCACTGTCTTTTTCCACAGATGTAGTTGATTTGATTCCTGTGTGTTTAGTTGGGCAAAGTTCATTTGTATAGTTGCCATTTATGTTGTTTAAAGAAGGTATTTGCAATTAACAAGTTGCTAACTATGCAAAATTCTACTATGCAATCTTTGGTGTTATTTCAGTCCCTAAGGCCATATTTTTCTACTATCTATGCTTCTCTGTTTCCAACTTTCTCATTCTAATCATTAGTAATTATCAATACATCTTGATTGCATGTTTGGTCAATTTCAGACTGCAGAAGTTGGTAAAAATCTTCAAGTTCTTGATCTTTGACTTTGGTGGTTGGTGTGGAAATTTGAATAATCATAGTATTAACTGTTCCTCCTTGTAGGTGTATGAATATTATCCTATCATTGACAGCATTGTACTTCATGATATATCTTGAAATGTTATTTTTGATGATGAATGCATTGTCATTCCTTTTCAAATTGTCATTCCAGCATAGCAGACCATATAATTGTCTGATTCACAATGGCCAATACCAGTCCATTTCAGCTCAACAATGCCTGGGATATAGATCTTTGTGTGTTCCATTTCATTTTTGACAACTTCCAATTTTTCTAAATTCATGCTTAATATGGTCCACATTCCAGTCATTAATAAATGTCTGCAGCTGTTTCCTCTCATTTTGAGTTATGCCACATCAACAAATGCAGGTCCCAAAATCTTTACTCCATCCAATTAATTAATGTAGCCTCTATCTTGAGGTAGCAGTTCTTTCCCAGTCATATTGTGAGTGACTTCTAACTTGAGAAGTCATCTTCTGGCACTATTTCAAGGAATGTCTTAAGGCTTTTCATAAGGTTTTCAGTGACCAAATATTTTACAAATAAAGCTGGCTATGTATGTCTTCATAGTCTTTCTGAGTCTGGAAGCTCTGCTGAAACCTGTCCACTCTGTGTTACCCTGCTCATATTGGAAATACTGGTGGTATACCTTCCAGTATCACAACAGGCAAACCACAATCCAAGATTAGTGCTGGTATCCATTTTCTTAAGGGGAAAATCCCACTTACTAAGTTACAATTGATGTTGATGTATCTCCTAAGTAGTCTTTAAGTTCCTGACAAAGGTCCACAGTGAAAAATCATGAAATTTTGCTTATTGTCCTTGGAAAGAAAATGTCATAATATATATTTTAAAAGCAGATTGTTTTATTAGGATCCAACTTGATTTCACTATGGAAAATTCTCAATTATTCTCTCTTTGTATGTTGATTCTCCATCACATTATCACATTCTCTCTGTTAACTTCTGGAATTCCCATTAGACAAATTTTACAATCAATTTATACTCCTTAGCTCTTAACTAGACTTTATCTTGTGTTGCCATGTTTTTGAAGAATCCCTATCTTCTAAGTAACGAAGTTTTTGATACTTCTCAGTCTACAGTATACCCAGTCTATTAAATTTCTTATTGTAATAACTTTATTTTTCATTTTTCTAAATTTTAATATATTCTTTTCATATGCATTTGTTCTTTTTCATAATTTCTTATTCTTTTATTGTGAAGAGTATTCCTTTTCTCTTTGAGAAGTCTAAAATATTCTTATTAAAATTATTTTCAGATTATGTTGTTATTTTAATTAGTTATTTGGTTGACATCTTTTCTTGGCATTAGCTTTTGTTATGTGCTTTATAATTTTGGTGTGCAGGCTCATTTTGGGTGGATTTTTTATCTTTCTTGTATGGCCATATCTATTCTTAGTTAATGATTTTGTGGTTGCAACCAAACAGCTTCCTAGCAATGCCAATCCTCCAGATAAGAACCTGATCTTTGTTTTTTGCCTTGGGACTCTGGTCCATGGTAGTGTTAGGGCTATTGTTGCTATTGTTGTTATGTGCCGTGGAGTCAGACCTGACTCATAGTGATCCCCTCCTAGGGTTTCTGAGGCAGTATCTCTACGGAAGTAGATTGCCCAACCTTCCTTCCAAGGAGTGGCTGATGGGTAGTAGACATTTAATGATTGATCATTGGGCAAATTGACTTGTGGTTGGCTGTAAGGCTGTATTTGCATCATTCTGGCTTCAAAAGCATCATGTTTTATATATGCTACAATTGTAGAAAATATTCAATTGCAGCTCTTCCAGCCTCCTTTCACAGTCAGATGATCCTGCTTTCTTGGCCCTGGTTCTAAGCAGTGAGCCAGTTCTCAGCTATGGTTCTCCATGATCTTGAGAAAGGGAGCTCTGGTTGCATAGTGCCCAAGGCATTTGACTGCTAACCAGAAGGCTGGTGGTTCAAACCCACCAGCCCCTCCTAGGAAGGAAGACTGGGCAATCTACCTTCATAAAGGTACCACCTAGGAAACCCGAGGAGGAGTCATTGTGAGTTGGGATCAACTCTTCGGCTGTGAGCTTTTATTTAAATCTTGACAAACCTAGTGATCTACTTCTACAAAACCACTCATTAAAACTCAATGGAGACAATGTGGGACAAAACTCAAAATAAAAAAAAAAAGACCAGGTTTGCTGGTCTGAGAGACCCTGGTGGAACCACTGAGACTACTGTGACCCCTTGCTGCCCATCAGGTCTGGAATTAAACCCACACCTGTGGCTTCCAGCCAAACAAAAGACAGGCATATGTGTTGAACATTTATACTAGGTAGATACACTCCTTGGAGAGAACAATCATGAGAGAAAGAAGGGCTGTTTATGGACAGGGAGACAGCCCAGGGGGCAGGAGTGTATGGGGGATGAACAAAGGGAAGAGGTAACTGAGGGGAGGAAGTGGGAGGGGAGCTGTTGCATTGTGGTAAATTATAGTCAATGTTATGAGACAAAGTGTATGTGAACTGCTGTATGGAAAGTGAATTTGCTCTGTAAACTTTCACCCAAATCACAATTAAAAAAAAAA
>NW_006922083.1:1448305-1463060 GCF_000298275.1 Orycteropus afer afer | reverse complement strand
AAAAAAAAAAAAAAAAGCAACAAAAACAAACCCAATGGAGCACAGTTCTACTCTGACACCACAGGATCTCCATGAATCAGAGTCAACTAGATCACAACTTTTTTTTTTCCTTCAATTTTCATTTTGTGGGTATCAAACTTTTGGTTATCCCTTTTCCAGTCGCAGAACTAACACAACTGATGCTTCTGCCCCCTGACTTCTTTATGTTTCTAATATACAGAGATGATTGCCCTGTTTTGAGCTTGACTGTATTTTCTAAATTTTATCTTTGTATATTTTATCCATCAGTTTGTGTGTGTGTGTGTTTAGAAAGTGTCACTGTATGATTTGATATTACTATCTTAATGAAATTCCCAAGATTATTTTTTAAGAAAAACAAATAAAAAGAGAATTTTTGTTGATTCTTGCTTTCACGAGAATTACAAATGTGACTATCTGATCAAATCATAACTATTAAGAAACACAGGAGATTAATTAAATAATCTAACAATGTTCTTCCAAATATATATCCAGACTATCTAAATACATAGCAATACCAAAAAAAGAGAGATCAATTTCTAAATATTACATAATGTAGACAGTTTTCAATTTGAACATGTAGAGTTTAAATCATTTCTGATAGTTTGAATTATTTATGCTAATGGAGGGGCACATTATCACGGGTAATACTACAATAGTAAATTACAAATAATTTATACTTTGTTTTACCTTATTTCTGACTATATTTAATCCAGGTGTTTGATGTGTTGGGGAGTTTTATCATTTACATCCAAATGATAAAACCATACTCTGAATATCTGATTTGGAAAGTCCTCCAGCTTCCCATGCTGTTTTATCACCTGCCAACGTCTTTGCTATTACTGATTCTATACTCAGAAGAGACACTGGATTGGTTTGACTGATTTATAGCATCTGGAACTCACCTTAACTCTTTCTAAACTCATCCATGGTCTGACTCACTCTTCTTTAAAGGAGATATTGGAAGGTAATGAAGTGTTTTGGCTTCCATGACTTTTTGCAATTTCTGAAATTGGAGGAAGAGAGAGAAACATCCTAAAATCCTGCAAAGTTTATATGTAAAACAAACCAGCAGGACATGCTGTATGTATGAATGTATAAAGATACATTCTTTATAAGTAATGTACAGAGGGCCTAATTCACTCATAGATTTGACTGTCATATTGTTGAGAATTTATTTTTAAACTTTTCACAAAGATGTAAATTATTTATTAACCTACTCTAATTCACCTGTACAAAAAAGCAAAAAGACAAATTGAATAAAACCATACTCTGAACTACTTTGGTGACTAGCAAAGATTATACAGTGTCTTGACATCATTTGTTATCTTCTGTTCAAGAATTACTGATCACCACCTCTCTGCACATAGAAAAATGAATCAACTTGATTTTCCCTAACTGTGTAAGATCTTTGATCATGATCTAGAGAAATTTACCCAAGTAATGTTTTCTCCAACAAATACATATTGAACACCTAGTACCTGTTAGAACTAGTTTAGGCATTGGGTTACAACATGGAAAAATCATCAGATTCTAGTCTGAGAGGTGCTCAGAATGAAAGTTGTTTGTTTTTTAATTGAGATGTGGACCAGGCAGTGTTTCGTTCTGTTGCACATAAGGTCGCTATGAGTAAGAGCTGAGTTGATGGCACCTAACAACAGCAACAAGTGAGATATGACTAAAGGTTTGGACTCATTAATGAGAGTAACCTTTGCTGTGCTTTTCTATAAAAATGCTGATTAAGTGATTTGAGACCTGATTTTTTGAATTCCAACTGAACAAATTTGATGTAAATGTTTTGGTAAATTTTCTGGCAGAACTTTTGTGGTTCTGATGTCAATTTTCTGCAACACACAGGTCCAGTTATTGATAAACATAATGGTAATATAAATTGGACAATCAAGAAAATTACCAGGTGACTTAGGACGAAAAGATGTTGTTAATGGCAAGCTGAGATTTTATTACCCAGGTTTAAGTACCTTAGCTTGACTCACAGGATAATTAAATAAATTCTATTTTGCACTCTTCATAAAGAAAAAAAACTAGTGAGAAAAAGTTGAGGAAGAATAAAATGAGTTTCAACTTTTCTAATGTAAATAACTACTTTTTTTTTCATAACCTCTGTTTTATTATTCAACACTATGCCAATAATTTACCATAATAAAAATGTGCTATAAAAATAGTTCACATGGACCTTGGCTTCTGCTGTTAAAAATGCAGAGCTAGCTTTTAAAAATGGGCTGAACATAGGTTGCTTAGAATTTTTTTGGTTTAAAATTGTGTATGCGGATTTAAGCTTGCAATTGATAATCTTTCAGGATATTATGCATGCAGAAAATAGTTGAATCTAACAATATTATATATAGTCTTGTGTATCACAATCTTTCTCCAATTATTTGGAATTAAATCTTAACTGTATGTTTCTCAAACTATAATCCTCTCATCTTCTCCTTCAGAATCACTTGGCTAGATGACTGGCTCCATGTCAGACATTCTGAATCAGAATCTTCATGAGTGTAGTGAATCCTAAAATCAGTAATTAAGACTAGCTGTCCAGGCAATTCTAATGCATACTAAAATTAAATATCTTAACCTTGGGAAAATTGGGTGGTGCAAATGGTTAACGTGCTTGGCTGCTAACGGAATGGTTTGTAGTTTGAATCTACCCTGAGGAACCCTAGAAGAAAGAACTGGTAATCTCCTTCCAAGAAACCAGCAACTGAAAATGCTGTGGGTCACAATTTTACTCTGACATTATTGCCATGAGCTGGAATCAACTCAATGACAAATGATTACTAGTCTTTACCCACTATGTTTTAAAAAACTTCATTTGTTGCTTTTTGAAATTGTCTTCTGGGTTATGCATAATTTACATTATTTTCATTTTTTTTTATTCAAAAGATAATTTTACTTGAAGAAACTAAAAAAGACCAAAGATAATATAAATGATTTAAAATGTTTTACAAGGGTGGAGCCCTGGTGGTGTACTAGTTAACACCTGCTGCTACCTAAACACATTTATACCACTAATACTCTGTCAATTTGTCATACTGTGGTGGCTTGTGTGTTGTTGTGAGCCTGGAGGCTGTGCTACCTGTATTTCAAATACTAGCAGGGTCACTCATGGAGTACAAGTTTCAGCAGAGTTTCTAGACTAAGACTGACTGGGAAGAAGGACAGAGCCATCCACTTGTGAAAAAATGGGCCACTGAAAACCTTATGAATAGCAGTGAAACATTGTATGATATAGTGCTGGAGGATGAGCCCCTTAGGTTGGAAGGCACTCAAAATATGACTAAGGAATAGCTACCTGTTCAAAGTAGAGTCAACCTTAATGACATATACAGAGTAAAGCTTTTGGGATCTTCATTTACTGATGGGCCATGACTCAAAATGGGAAGAAACAGTTGCAAACATTCATTAATAATCAGAACATGGAATGTATGAAGTATGAATCTAGGAAAACAGGAAGTGATCAAAAATGAAATGGAACAATTAAAGACTGATATTCTAGGCATTTGTTGTTGTTAGTGCCATTGAGTTGTCTCAAACTCATAGCGACCTTATGCACAGCAGAACGAAACACTGCCCAGTCCTGAACCAGCTCCATGATTCTTGCTACACTTGAGCCCATAGCCACCATCACTATGTCAATCCACCTCGTTGAGGGCCTTCCCCTCTTTCATTGACCCTCCACCTTACCAAGCATGACATCCTTCTCCAGGAATGGTCCCCTCTGACAACATGACCAAAGTATGTGAGATGAAGACTGGTCATTCTCGCTTCCAAGGAGCGTTCTGGCTGCACTTCCTCCAGGACAGACCTGTTAGTTCCTTTAGCAGTCCACGGTACTTTCAGCATTCTTTGCCAACACCACAGCTCAAAAGCATCAACTCTTCTTTGGTCTTCCATATTCATTGTCCAGCACTTACATGCAAATGAGGTGATTGAGAATACTATGGCTTGTGTCAGGCACACCTTGGTCCTCAAGGAGACATGTTGGTTCTTCAGCACTTGAAAGAGGTCTTTTGCAGCTGATTTGCCCAGTGCTGTACGTCATCTGATGTCCTGACTGTTGCTTCCATTAGCGTTGATTGTAGAACCAAGCAATGTGAACTCTGACAGTTTCAATCTTTTCTCCATTTATTGTAATGCTGCTTATTGGTCCCTTTGTGAGGATTTCTGTTTTTTTTTTATATTGAGCTGTAATCCATACTGCAGACTGTATTCTTCACTCTTCAACACTAAGTACTTCAAGTCATTTTCACTTTCAACAAGCAAAGTTATGTCATCAGCGTATCTCAGGTTGTTAACGATTCTTCCTCCAATCCTGATGCCATGTTCTTTTTTATATAGTCCACCTTCTCTGATTATTTGCTCAGCATATAGATTTAATAAGTATAGTGAAAGGATACAAGCCTGACACACTGCCTTCTTGATTTTAAACCATGCAGTGTTCCCTTTTTCTGTTTTAATGACAGCCCTCTGGTCTGTGTACAGGCTTCTCATGAGTACAATGAAGTGATCTGGAATTCGCATTCTTCTCAATGTTATCCACAATTTGTTATGATCCACATAATCAAATGTTTGGCATAGTCAATAAAACACAAGTAAACATTTTTCTGGTATTCTTTGCTTTCAGCTAAGATCCATCGAACATGAACAATGATATCCCTCATTCCAAATCCTCTTCTGAATCCAATCTGCACCTCTGGAAGTTCTCTGTCAATTTACTGCTGCAACCGTTTTTGAATTATCTTTAGTAAGATTTTATTTGCATGTAATATTAATGATATTATTTGATAATTTCCACATCTGTGAGATCACCTTTCTTTGGAATTAGTATAAATATGGATCTCTTCCAGTCAGTTGGCCAGATAGCTGTCTTCCAAATCTCTTGGCATAACCAAGTGAGTGCCTCCACTGGGGCATCTGTTTGTTCAAACATCTCAATGGGTATTCCATCAATTCCTGGAGCATTATCCCTCATCAGGTCCCTCAGTGCAGCTTTGACCTCTTCCTTCAATACCATTGGTTCTTGAACATATGCCACCTCCTGAAATGGATGAAGATTAACCAGTTCTTTTTGGTACAGTGACCCTGTGTATTCCTTCCATCTTCTTTTGATGCTTCCTGTATCATTCAATATTTTACCCATAGAATCTTTCAAATATTGCAACTCAAGGCTTAATTTTTTTCCTCAGTTCTTTCAGCTTGAGAAATGCTGAGTGTCTTCTTCCCTTTTGGCTTTCTAACTCCAGGTCTTTGTGCATTTCATTATAGTAATTGGCTTTTTCTGCTTGAGCTGCTTTTTGATATCTTCTATTCAGCTCTTTTGGAAGGAAGGTTGGGCAATCTACTTCCATAGTGATAGTGCTTTGGAAACCCAAGGAGGGGTTGCTATGAGTTGGGTCTGACTTGATGACACATAACAACAACAATAACAACATTCAGCAATTTTATCTTGTCATTTCTTCCATTTGCTTTAGCTACTCTTCACTCAAAGGCAAGTTTCAGAATCTCTTCTGATATCCATCTTGGTCTTTTCTTTCTTTCTTGTATTTTAATGACCTCTTGCTTTCTTCATGAATGATGCTTTTGATGTCATCCCACAATTCTTCCGGTTTTTGGTCATTGGTGTTCAATGCATCAAATCTGTTCTTTAGATGGTCTCTAAATTCAGGAGGGATATATTCAAGATCATATTTTGGCTCTCATGGACTTGTTTTAATTGTCTTCAACTTCAACTTGAACTTACATATGAGCAGTTGATGGTCTGTTCCGCAATCTGCTCCTGGCCTGGTTTTGGCTGAAGATATTGTCCTTTTCCATCACCTGTTGTCACAGATGTAGTCAATCTGACTCCTGTGCACTCCCTCTGGCAAAGTCCACATGCATAGCTGCTGTTTGTTATTGAAAAAGGGTATTTGCAATGAATAAGTAGTTGGTCTTCCAAAATCTAACATGCCATCTCTAGCATTATTTCTATTGCCAAGGTCAAATTTTCCAACTACCGGTGATTCTTTTTTGTTTCCAACTTTTGCTTTCCAATCACCAGTGATAAGTAACACATCTTGATTGCATGCTCAGTCAATTTCAGACTGCAGAAGTTGATAAAAATCTTCAATTTCCTCATCTTTTGCTTTGGTGGTGGGTGCATAAATTTGAATAATAGTCGTATTAACAGGTCTTCCTTGTAGGCATATGGATAATATACTATCATTGACATCATTGTACTTCAGGACAGATCTTGAAAGATCTTTTGTGATGGTGAGTGCCACGCTATTCTGCTTCAATTTGTCATGCCCAGCATAGTAGATCATATGGTTGTCTGATTCAAAATGCCCAAAACTTGTCAATTTCACCTCACTAGTGCCTAGGATATCAATCTTTTTGCATTCCTTTTCATTTTTGACAACTACCAATTTTCCTAGATTCATACTTGTATGAATTTCTAGGCATTTAGTGAGCTGAAATGGACTAGTATTGGCCATTTTGAGTCAGAAAATCATATGGTCTACTATTCTGGGAATGATAAATTGAAGAGGAATGACATTGTGTTCATTGTCAAAAAGAATGTTTCAAGATCTATCCTGAATTACAGTACTATCAGTGATAGAATAATACCCATATACCTACAAGGAAGACAAGTTAAATTAAACCCCAAAATGAACTCCACTGCCATTGAGCTGATTCCAACTCAAAGTGACCCCATTGGGTTTCTAAGGCTGTGAATCTTTACAGAAGTAGATTGCATCATCTTCTTCCCATGGAGCACCAGGTGGGTTTGAACTGCTGAACTTCTGGTTAGCATGCAAATATCTTACCCACTATTATTCAAATTTACTCACCAACCACTAAAGCCAAAGATGAAGAAATTGAAGAATTTTTTTTTTTACTAACTTCTGTGGTCTGAAATTGACCAAACATACAATCCAAATGTACTGATAAATACTGGTGGTCAGAAAGTGAATGTTGGAAACAAAGAAGAATCATTGGTAGTTGGAAAATATGACCTTCATGAAAGAAATGATGCTGGAGATCACATCACAGAATTTTACAAGACCAATAATTTTTTCATTGCAAATACCTTTTTTCAACAACATAAATGGCAGTTATACACATAGACCTTGCTTGAGGGTATGCACAGAAATCAGATTGACTTCATCTGCGGAAAGAAGTGATGGAGAAGCTCAAGATCATCAGTCAAACAAGGCCAGGAGCTGACTGTGGAACAGATCATCAATTGCTCCTAAGCAAGTTCAAGTTGAAGCTGAAAAAAATTAAAACAAGTTCACAAAAGGTGAAATATGACCTTGATTATATCCCACTTAAATTCAGAGACTATCTGAAGAATAGATTTGATGCATTGAACACCAATGATAGAAGACCAGATGAGCTGTGGGTTGACATCAAGAACATCATACGTGAAGAAAGCAAGCAGTCTTTAAAAAGACAGGAAAGGAAGAAAAGACCAAAATGGGTGTTAGAAGAGACTCTGAAACTTGATCTTGAAAGGATAGTAGCTAAAGTGAATGGAAGAAATGATAAAATAAAAGAGCTGACCAAAAGATTTCAAAGGGCAGCTGCAGAAGACAAAGTAAAGTATTATAATGATACGTGTAAACATGGAGTTTGAAAAACAAAAGAAATGCACACATTCAACATTTCTCAAGCTGAAAAAACTGAAGAAAAAATTCAAGCCTTGAGTTGCAATATTGAAGGATTCTATTGGCAAAATATGAAAAGATTCTTTGGGAAAAATATTGAATGATGTAGCAAACATCAGAAGAAGATGTAGGGAATATGCAGAGTCATTGTACCATAAAGAATTGGCCAGCTTTCAGCTATTTCAGGAAGTAGTATATGATCCAGAACCAATGGTATTGAAGAAGTCTAAGCTGCACTGAAGGAATTGGTGAAAAACAAGGCTCTAGGAATTGACAGAACACCCATTGAAATGTTTCAACAAATAGATGCAATTCAAGCTAGATTCAGAAGAAGATGTGGAACTAGGGATGTTATTGCTCATGTCAGATGGATCTTGTCTGAAAGCAAAGAATATCAGAAAGATGTTTACCTGTTTTTTTTTTTTTTTTTACTTTTTTTACCGTGCAAAGACATTCAACTGTGGGGACCATAGCAAATTATGGATAACATTGTAAAAAATGGAAATTCCAAAACATTTAATTATGCTCTTGATGAACCTAAACATACACCAAGAAACTATCATTTGAACAGAACAAGGGGATACTGCGTGGTTTAAAATCAGGAAGGGAGTGCATCAGGGTAATATCTTTTCATCATACTTACTCAATCCAGAGGCTGAGCAAATAATCCAAAAAGCTGGACTATATGAAGAAGAACATGGCATCAGGTTTGAAGGAAGACTCATTAACAACCTGCAATATGCAGATGACACAACCTTACTTACTGAGAGTGAATATAACTTAAAGCACTTACTAGTAAACATCAAAGACTTCATTTCAGTCTTCATTATGGCTCAACATTTAAAAAAAAAAAAAATATCCTAACCACTGGACCAGTAAGCAGCTCTATGGTAAATGGAGAAAAGATTGAAGTTGTTGAGGATTTCATTTACTTCTATCAACCATCAATACCCATAGAAGTCCAGAAATCAGATGTTGTATGCACTGGGAAAATCTGCTGCAAAAAGACCTTTTCAAAGCATTAGGAAGCAAAGATGTCACTTTGAAGACTAAGTTATGCCTAACCCCAGCCATGGTATTTTCAGTTGTCTCATGTACATGTGAAAGCTGGACAATGGATAAGGAAGACTGAAGAAGAGTTGATGCCTTTGAATGGTGGTGTTGGCGAAGAATACTGAAAATATCATGGACTGCCAAAAGAATGGACACATCTGTCCTGGAAGATGTGCAGCTTGAGTGCTCCTTAGGAGCAAGAATGGCCAGACTTTTTCTATGTGCTTTGCTCATGCTGTCAGAAGGGTCCAGTCCCTGGAGTAGGGTATCATGGTTGGTAAAGGAGAGAGTCAATGAAAAAGGAGAAGACTCTCAATGACATGAAGTGACTCAGTGGCTGCAGTTATGGGTTCAAGTATAGCAAGGATTTTGAAGATGGCACAGGACCAGGCAGTATTTCATTCTGTGGTACATAAGGTTGTTATTATTCAGAGCTGTCTCAATGGCACCTAACAGCAAGAGCAACAAACTCATTTACAAGGAACCTGGTGGCACATTAGTTAAAGTAAAAGGTTGGTGGTTCAAACCCACCAGCTGCTCTGTGGGAGAAAGATGAGACAATATGTTTCTGTAAAGATTTACAGTCTTGGTCACCCTATGGGGCTGTTCTACTCTGTCCTGCAGGGTCGCTATGAGTTGGAATCAACTAGACGGCAGTGGGTTTTAACCTCATTTATTGCCCCCCCCAATGTTGGCTAGTTATAATAATTAATTCAATTTGGCTTATAACGCATGTGTTCTTTAAGCAACTACATTCCTTGATTATAACTCAAATAAATCTTAGGGCCCTAGGAGGCACCACTTCCACAAAGCACCATATTTAAAATAGTGTCTGGCCAACAGATACAATTAAAAATAAGTTCTCATGTTTACTTCATTCGTAGAATGTTAAAGAAAAGTCCCTCAGGATTCTCAAAAGTCCTCCCTAAATCCTCCAATTCTTTTGCTACCCTAAAAATGCTACTGAATTACCCATGTAAATTCTGAACTCCCTCTCCATTTCAACCATGGATATCTTTTCCCTCTTCCTCCTTGATCTTCTCTATTATTTTCAAAAATATAGCCTCTACAAACATCTTCCTTTTTCTTCTGATTTCTATTCAATCCTAATGTAAATAATTAGGAACTGATTAAAAATATGGTTGTATATCGGAAGGTTTGAGGTGTCTTGGGTTTAAAAATTTTATTTTGATCAATATATCCTCATATTACTGTTACCAAAGGAAACATTAGCTATGTGAGATCTATGGAAAAAATATTTTAATTTTGTAATTTTGGCACATATTAAGTGATATAAAATTTTGTTGTATTCAATTTCAGTACCTCTATGAAATATGATAAGTGATTAAAAAATCACTTGAATGCCATACAGAACACATTCATTGCTGATTACAAACCACCGCAAAAACATTTTCATGTTAATGTTAGGACTTTCACAGTTAAATGTGATCTAAGCACTATGGAACCATATATAGACCTCAGGCTTTTGCCACAGGGAAAAATTTTTATTACATGGTTTGCCTTCAATTTACTTTAATAACACTTAATAATAATACATTGTATTTATGTAGCACCTTTTATCCAGTGATCCCAAAGCACGATATAAACATTAAATCTTAAAACTCTCTAGGAGATCAGTAAGTATTTTTACACTCATTAAAATTTTTAATAAAATATAAATGCATGCTTTAGCTGAAGCAAACATATTAAATGGTTTAATTTGCTAGGGAAAAGAAGCTTTACAGTTTTTGCTCCTAGATTTTGAAATTCATAGGTTATTAATAAAACAAAGTTTTTTTTTTTTTTTTTTTCCGAGTATAAACTGATGTATATTCATTGTAAAAATCTGGAACATTCTTCTCAATATAAAGAAGAATATAAAAATCACCCACATTCCTGCAACATAGGGAAAAGCAAGCACCCTCATAAGCACCCTATCCCTGTGCCCTTCTTGGTTATGCACTCCTGTCTGTCCAGCTTTCCCTCCATGTAAATGCTGCCCCTCTGGTTCCCCAAGGCCGATTGCTCCAAAAGGTGTATGTCTGTAGAGTCGTTAGTTGCATCGCCCTGGGTTGGGTGTTCTGCATGTAAGTCTTACTGCTGTTAGGCTGAAGCCAGTCTTTGGGACTGAGTCTTATTCCACGCCCAAAGTACATCCCAGGGCCATAATTTTGGGGGTCCCACCAGATTCCATCCAACCAGTATATTTTGGTCATTACTGTGTTTTTGAATTTTGTTCCATGTTTTTCCTCCCACTGTATCTAGGATCTTCAGTTTTGATCTCTTCCCGATTGGTTGGCATTGGTAGCTGGGCACTAACTAGTTCTTCTGGTCTTGAGGTCCATCATTTCCTAGGGCTGATTGTTTCTGAATGCCCTTAGTTTTCTTCACTCTACTTTGCTTCTGATGATAGAAGACCATTAGCTGCATCTTAGATGGGTGCTTGAAAGCTTTCAAGACCTCAGTTGCTACTCACCAAAGTAGGTTGTAGAACAAGATTTTTATGTATTATATTGTGCCAATTGAGCCTGGTGCTCCCCAGTACCATGGTCCTGAGTCAGCAGACCTGGTGGTCCTCTCTCCCGAGGTGTTTGTCTGTCTCTGATGGATTACTCTGAGTCTGTCTTCTGTTGCTTCTGTAATGATTGTGGTTATTTTCTATTACTAGTATCTGTGCAAGATTATCCTCAGCTGAATTTATCTTTGGTCTAGAGTATATTCCTATTCATTGAACCTCATCTGATAGACTCAATTGTCTATGCATTTATCTGTAGCCTGGTGTTTGGTGTTAGTGGCAATGCAGTATTGTGCATATTCTAGTATTATCCTCTGTCATCTATATCTTTTGTGCACAATTTGGTGTCCTCCTTTTCCCCAATGTTATCATGCTGGTCAAAGACTCCATACTATCCTCTTACCCAACTCAGCATGTGGTCCCCAATTAGTCTGAAATTTTCCGCTCTCATCTCCTCACATCCCCAGTAACCTACAAACCGAGTTCCCTTCTCTAAACAAACTCTTCTGTGACTTTTTACAGTAATTGGCTCATACAATATTTGTCCTTCTGCTATTGACATATTTCATTCAGCGTAATGTCATCCAGATTCATCCATGTTGTGAGATGATTTGCATATTCTTCATTGTTCTTTAATGTAGCTAGCTAGTATCCCATTGTGTGAATGTACCATAGTTTGGTTATCCATTCATCTGTTGATGGTCATTTAGGTTGTTTCCATCTCTTGGCTACAATGCATCATGGTGCGATGAATATGGGTGTGCATATGGCTTTTCTTGTCTCACCTCTTTAGGATATATTCATAGTAATGAAATTGCTGGTTCAAATGGTATTTCTATTTTCAGGTTTTAAGGAAATGCCATACCATTTTCCACAATGGTTGTACCATTTTACAGTCCCACCAGCAGTGTATGAGAGTTCCAATCTCTCCACAACCTTGCCAGCATTTGTTATTTTCTGTCTTGTTGAACTTTGCTATTATTGCTGGGGTGAGATGATATCTCATTGTTGATTTGATTTGGATCTCTCTAATGGGTCATGATCATGAGCAATTCCTCAAGTGTTTGTTGGCTGCCAGCATATCATCTTTAGTGAAGTGTCTATTCATGTCTCTTGCCTATTTTTGAATTGGATTGTTTGTCTTTTTGGTGTTGAGGTGTTAAAGTTTTCTATAAATTTTGGAGATAAGTCTTTAAGATGTGCCATATGCAAATATTTTCTCCCAATCTGTAGGTTTTCTTTTTATGCTTTTGGAGAAGTCTTTCAATGCCCATAAGATTAATTTTTAAAAGGTCCCAGTTATCTAGCTTCTCTTCCACCTCCTGTGCATTCTGGGTTATGCTTGATAGTCTATTTATGCCATAAATTAGGGCCCCTAGATTAGCCCCTATTTTATCTTTGATAACCTTTATAGTTTTGGATTTTACTTTTAAGGCTTTGATCCAACTTGAGTTTGTTTTTGTTTATGGGGTGAGGTATGGGTCTTGTTTCATTTTTCTGCAAGTGGATATCTAATTTTGCCAGAACCATTTGTTAAAGGGGTTATCTCTTCCTCATTTAATGGGTTTTGGTCCTTTGTCAAAGATCAGCAGTCCATAGATAGATGGATTTATTTCTGGGTTTTCAATTCTGTTCCATCTGTTCCCTATCATTACAGCAATACCACGTTGTTTTAACTACTATGGCTATATAGTAGGTTTTGAGATCTGGGAGTGTGAGACCTCCCATTTTTTCTTCTTCAGTAGTACTTTGCTTATCCAAGGTCTCTTTCCTTTCCATATGAAGTTAGTAATTGTTTTTTTCATATCCATAAAAAATATTGATGATATTTGGATCAGGACTGCATTAAATGTGTAGATTGCTTTGGACAGTATTAACATTTACACAACATTCAGTATTTCTATCCATGAACAAGGCAGGTTATTCCATTTATGTAGATCCATTGTAGCTTCTTGTGGCAGTGTTGTGTAGTTTTCTTTGTATAGGTCTTTTGTGTCTCTGGTAAGACTTATTCCTAGATATTTTATCTCTTTGGTACCTATTGTAAATGGTTTTTTATTTCCTTATTTCTTTTTCAGAGGCCTCTTTGTTGATGTAGAGGAATCCAAGTGATTTTTGTATGTTGACCTTGTATCCTACCACTTTGTTGAACCTCTCTGTTTTGGTTACCTAGTGCTGCTCTGACAGGAATATACTGCAAATGGAATGGCTTTAACAAATAGGAGTTTATTATTACAATTTTTGGAGGCTAGAAGACTGAGTTCCAAGTGTCAGGCTCTAGGGGCTGGGTGAAAGCACCTTGACATTGAGCTTCAACTCTGACTCTGTTCCCGGTCCACTGAAGCTAGGGACATCTGTTTCCTCAGGCAGCTACTGGCTGCTAAGGCTAACAAGCCAAAGGTTGACACAGTCCCAATGTTAACAAACAACACAGCAGATCATTGATTCAAATCCAATCAAAGTCCCAACATCGGCAGAGCATGGCAGGCTGCTGAACAATGACTTGGCTACATGGAGGGTTTAAGCATTCCATAAGCTAGAGACCATTGCCAAAGCTGCTGCTTATATATGGACAACAGACCACATCCCTAAAGCAACTACTCAGATGCTCATGGTAGATTACACTATGGAGTTGATTACAAGTCTCATCATGGGGAATACTGTATCCAGTTGCCCAGCCACTCAACCAGGCCCAGCTAAGTTGACACACAAACTTAATCACCACACTCTCTACTAGTTCCAGTAGTTTTTTTTTTTGCTGACTTTCTTGGGTTTTCTATGTATAGGATCATGTCATTTGCAAACAGAGATAGCTTTACTCCCTCTTTGCCAATTTGGATGTCTTTTATTTCTCTTTCTTGCCTTATTGCCCTGTCTAGGGTTTCCAATACAATGTTAAATAGAGGTGGTGATAGAAGGCATCCTTGTCTGGTTCTTCTTGTTCATAGGGAAATGCTTTGAATCTTTCTCTGTTAACAGTAATGTTGGCCATGGGCTTTGCATTATATGCCCTTTATTATGCTGAGGAATTTCCCTTCCATCCCTGTTTTGCTCAGAGTTCTGAACCGGAATGGTGTTGGATTTTATCAAATGCCTTTTCTGTGTCAATTGATAACACAATTGATTGACACAATCAATGAGGCATATGGTTCCTTTGTATTGTTTTGTTTATGTGGTAGATTACATTGATTGTTTTTCTGACGTTTAACCATCCTTGTATACCAGGTATGAATCTCTGTTGGTCAGAATGTATTGTTGTTTTGAAATGTTATTGCATTCTGTTGGCTAGGACTTTGTTGAAGACTTCTGTGTCTATATTCATGAGAGATATTGGTCTATGTTGTTGTTGTTAAGTGCCGTCAAGTCATTTCCAACTCATAGCGACCTCACGCACAGCAGAACGAAACACTGCCTGATCCCGTGCCAGCCCCACAATCCCTGCTATACTTGAGCCCATCATTGCAGCCACCATGTCAATCCATCTCGTTGAAGGCCTCCC
>NW_006922083.1:1445833-1447999 GCF_000298275.1 Orycteropus afer afer | reverse complement strand
CTCAGCACTTGATACAGTTCCTTCACAGTTGACTTTCCCAATGCTACATGTCGTCTAATGTCCTGACTGCTGCTTCCGTTGGCATTGATTGTAGAACCAAGCAACGTGAATTCTTTGACAAGCTCCATCTTCTCGCCATTTATTGTGATGCTACTCATTGGTCCAGTTGTGAGGATTTTTGTTTTCTTTTTACAAAAATTGGTCTATAGTTTTTCTTTTTAGTGGTGTCTTTTCCTGGTTTTAGTATTAGTGTTATGCTTGCATCATAAAATGAATTTGGAAGTATTCCATCTTTTTTTAAGTTCTGGAATGGCTTGAGTATGATAGGTGTCAACTCTTCCCTGAATGTTTGGCAAAATTCTCCAGTGAAGGCATCAGGACCAGGATTTTTTATTGTGGGAAGTTCTTTTTTTTTTTTTTTTTTAATGACTTGCTCAATTTCTTCCTTTGTTATGGGTCTGTTCAAATATTTTATTTCCTACTGGGATAGTTTAGGTACATCTTGTGTTTCTAGAAACTTGTCCATCTCTTGTAGGTTCTTGAATCATTGGAGTACAGTTCTTCATAATCTGCCAATATCTTTTATATTTCAGTTGATCCCATTGTTGTGTCACCCTTTTTATTTATTATTCTTGTCATTTGCATCTTCTCTTTCTTTTCATCTGTTAGATTTGCCAGTGGTTTGTCAATTTTGTTAATCTTTTGGAAGAACCATCTTCTTGTTTTGTTGATTTTCTCTCTCTCTTTCTTTTCTGTTTTGTTTATTTCTGCTCTGATCTTTATTATTTCTTTACTGCTGGATACTGTTGGTTTCTTTTGTTGCTCTTTTTCTAATTGTTGGGGTTGTTGAGTTAGAATGTTGGTTTAGTTTCTTTCCTCTTTTATGATTTGTGCATTTATTGCTCTAAATTAACCTCTGAGTACTGCTTTCACTGTGTCCTATAAGTTTTGTTAAGATTCATCTTCATTATCATTTGTTTCTAGGATTTTTTTTAATTTTATACTTTATTTCTTCTATTATCCAGTAGTTTTTAAGCAGTGTATTATTCAGCTTCCATGTGTTTGATAGTTTTTCTATGACCTTCCTATTATTAATTTATGATTTTATAGCATTGTTGTCTGAGAAGATGCTTTGTAGTTTTTCAATGTTTTTGAAATTATTGAGGCTTGTTTTATGTCTTAATATATGTTCTATTCTGGAGAATGATCCATGTGCACTGGACAAGAATGTGAGTTGTGCTTTTGTTAGGTGGAGTGCTCCATATATGTCTATGAGGTCGAGTTGGTTGATTAACACAATTCATGAGGCATATGTTCTTCTGTATATTTGTTGAGTTTATTCCTAGTTGTTCTGTCCCTCCTTGAAAGTGGTGTGTTAAAGTTTCCTACTACTGTTGTAAAGATGTGTATTTTTCATTTCAATTCAGTTAATATTTGCTTCATGTATTTTGGAGCACTTTCATTGGGTGCATAGATATATATTATAGTAATGTCTTCTTGGTCATTTGACCATTTTAACATTATGTAGTGTCCTTCTTTGTCCCTTATGCTGTTTTTCACCTTGAAGTCTATTTTATCAGAAATTAATATTGCCACTCCTGCTTTTTTTTTTTTTTTTTGCTTATTATTGGCTTGGTATATATTTTTTCCACTCCTTAACTTTTAATCTTTGTGTCTAAGGTGGGTCTTGCATAGGCAGCATATTGATGGGTTTTGTTTTCTTATCCAATCTGCAACTCTCTTTCTCTTGACTGGTGCATTTAGTCCATTCATATTGAGTGTAATTAGTGATAGAAAACAATCGATTACTGTCATTTTATTTATTTATTTATTTTTGTCATGTTGTTGGAGATTTCCTTGCTCCAAATCCTTTTCTGTGTTGACTTCATCTTGTTATCAAGTGTTTCCTCTCTTTTCTACTTTATTGTTGGTTTTGGGCTTACTAAGCCCATATGTTTTCCTTCTTTCTGGTTTGCTCAGGGGGATTGTTAATTTTCTCTGTGGTTACCTTGGAGTGAATTCTTGTCCCATTAGTTTTGGAACAGTCTTTTCTATAAGGACATTGTCTTGCCTTCCTCTAAATTTGGAAGTTTCGTGCTTAGAACTCTTATTTCCTCTATTTGCTTTGTTGCTTGTGTTGTCTTCAGATTGACTCCCTTGTTTCTT
>NW_006922083.1:1444506-1445286 GCF_000298275.1 Orycteropus afer afer | reverse complement strand
ACCTGGTCCACCCCCTGTTTTTTCCCCCTCCAAATGATTTTGAGTTCTGTTCCACATTGTTCTCCCTCTCTATCAATGGTCTCCTACATAGATCCCCTTCCAAGTGGATGACAGTGGTAGCTGGGCACCATCTAGTTCTTCTTATCTCATAGTTGTATAGGCTTCAGATCGGATGGTGTACCAGTCATTAGGACTAATTGTTTCCATGATTTTTGGTTTTCTTCATTCTTCTTTGCTCTGGATGAGGAGAGACATATTGTTGCATCTAGATGGAAGCTGGCTACTTTTAAGATCCCAGTCACTACTTGCCAAAGTAGGAGGTGGAACAATGCTTTGTATAGTGTGTTATGCCAATTGAGCTTGATGTCCCCTGTGACTATGGTCCCAAGCTGGTTGGATCAACTACTTCATCCCTCTGGGTAGCTGGCTGTGACCAAATAGTGACCACAACCTTGCCCCTTGTTAGCTCTACTATAAACCTGGGAATTCTGATCATTCACATAAATTTATAGGACTTTTTTCTGCCAACCCTATACATGTTCTTGGATACACTCCCCATTTCATAGACATACCTAATCGTTCAGCCTGTCCACGCATTTCTCCACCCATATACCCATGTTTGCCTTCACTGACAATGCAGTACTGTATGTGCAAAAGGGTTCATATTTGTTATCTCTACCTCCCAATGTCTTTCTCATCCTCAATGCTGCCATATTGGTCACTCACATTTGGTACATTGCCCTTCTCTTCACCCAAATCACTACTTTTCTCTATCTATCT
>NW_006922083.1:1432754-1438736 GCF_000298275.1 Orycteropus afer afer | reverse complement strand
TGATTGATCCCTTTCCAAAGAAGTATTCAGGTATTTATCTTCAATCTCATTATTTCTGTCTTCCATCGCATCAATCTACTCCTTTGCCCTTCTAATGTGTTATCTATTTATGACAATTTAGTATTAATCTTCTGGATTTCTATCTGCAGATTTAGAATCATTTCTAATTTTTCATCTATTTTGTCATTTTGTTCTTGTATTTTCTTCCAAAATTCTTCTAGGGCTTTTTCTATGTTTTCTTTGGTCTGTCTCTCAATCCTTTGAAAATACCTAAAGAGAATTCTTTTTGAATTCTTTATCAGAGAGTTCCAATGCTGCTTCTTCCTCAGGGATGTGTTCTGGGTCTGTATCCTATTCCCTTGTTTCTACCACTTTGTCCTGGTTCTTTGTGTGGACTGTGATGGTCTGTTGTCTCTGAGGCATTGTGGCGTTGTTGTATTTAGATTTCTGGTAACTGTTTGTGGAGAGCAGCCACGGGTGATTCAGGCTCTTCTTGGTGTTTTCTTATCATTGGCCCATTGGTGGAGAAGGAGGAAGTGGCTCTTGCTCAGTAAGTGAATTTGCAGGAGGTGTGGGTGTAGTTGTGTCTTATGGGGACTGTTGTTGTCTCCCAGTCATTTAGACACACATTACAATTGAATAACCATCAAAAAATTAAAAGTCCATGGACAAAAACATACCATGTAATCACAGAAGAACAGTAGCCAAAAAAAGAAATAAGGGAAAAAGAAGGAGAAAAAACAAGAAAATCTATATTATCTGTGGATAGGGACTAAGAGAAAAAAAGTAGAGAAGGAGAATAATGAAGGAAAAAAATGGGAAAAGTGCAAAAAGAAAAAGAACATATGGGGTTAACCATTAGAAAACAGAAGGAAAAAAAAATCTTAAATTAAAAAAAAAAAAAATTTTCAACCAGGAACAAGGAATAGAAAAAATGCTGAAAACTAGGACCTGGGAGGGGAAGATTAAGAATAATAATAAAAAGAACAAAAGTATTAATAATGGTAGTTGTTTTAAAACAGATAAATACAATCAGACTAATCACCAGAAAAAAGAAAGCATAAAAGAAAAAAGTAATAATACAAAAGAGAGAGAGAGAGAGAGAGAAAAAAGAAAAGAAAAGAAAAAAAAAAAAGAATTAGTGGAGGACAGGGCAGGGCACCCAGGCTCTGTCTAAGTACACAGACTGTGATGGAGTTCTTATGGGCCCAGAAGGTAGGTGGGAGTGGGGGATAGCCGCACCTCTGTTCACCAAGCGGATGTGGGGTATAAGAGTAACAAGAGCAATGTCATACCTTTTCAGTCTTGCGGGTCTGGTGTGTCCTTGGGGTTGCTGGAAAGCAGAACGTCTTCTCAAGGCCCAGGAATCTGCCAGAGCACTGTCTCTTTAAATATCCAAAATAGTCAAGCCACTTTTAATCCTTCAAAATGGTGGTCTCCTCCTGACCGGCAAAAGTCCACAGTTCAGCCCGCCTTTCTCTTCACCTTCTCTGTTTATTCCCCAGTCACTGTGCACAGTCCTCTGTGCAGTCCCTCACTAGCAGGGCTGATTTCTAGGTTAATTCTTAGGTTCTACCACCACTCGGGAATCTCCAAGCTGTCTGTGCCATCAGGATCACTCAGGATTGCTGCCAGACTGCAGCTCTGTATGTCTCCTTTTTTGGTATTTTCATGCAAATTCTTCTGTTAGTTGGGGTTTCGTCCACTTCCATATCCTTCCCTTCAAAGCTCAGGGGTCTAGGTTTATCTTCTGTATCTTTGTTAAATGGTTCCCCTCTTCTTTGTTGAAGAGGGTCTGTGCAGTCTTTCTGCCTAGTCCGCCATCTTGCTGGTGAATCCTGCTTTGGTTTTAAGTGTTGATGTCAAGTGTCCTGATTTTAATTTGTTGTTCTTTATTGTGGGTTCTCTATTGGAAGGACTTCCTTAAGCATTTCTTGTAAGGTTGTCTGGTTTTCACAAAATCCCTTACTTTCTGTTTGTCTGAGAATACCTTGATTTCACCCTCATGTTTGATGGATGATTTGGCTGGATATATAATTCTTCTTTGGAAGTTCTTTTCCTTCAGTGTTTTATATACTGTCCATTGCCTTATTGCCTGCTTGGTTTCTGCTGAGTAATCAGAACTCAGTCTAATTGTTTTATCCATTGTAGGTGACATTTTTTTTTTTTTTTTTCCTGTATTGCTCAAAGATTCTTCCTTTTTCTTTGGTTTTGGAGAGTTTGATTATATGTCTTTGTGACTTTCTCTTGGGAACTATCCTCTATGGGGTTCTTGGACAAATATCTTTTTTCCCTTCATGATATGGTGGAAATTTTCTGTTAACAATCTTCCACAGCTTTCTCAGGTTTTTTTTTTTGGGCCTCTTCTTGTTCTGGTATTCCAATGAGGCATATGTTGTTTCTTTTCCTGTCATCCCATATAACTCTTAGGTGCTCTTCATTTCTCTTAAATCTTTGTTCTGATTTTTCTTCAAACAGATTGATGTCAAGGGATTTATCTTCTAGTTGGGAAATGCATTCTTCACTCAGTTCTAGTCTACTCTTTTGTCCTTCCACTGTGTTGTGTAACTCTGTAATTTTAGTGTCATTATCTGGATTTCTAATTACTGTTTTTGTATGAGGTCTGGTTGTGCATTAACCTTGTTATATTGTTCTTGAATAGTTTTCCTGAGTTCATCCAGAGTACTGTCTGTGTTCTCCTTGATTCTGTTTGTGGTTTCCTCGAGGTTTGTAGAGTTCTATAAACATATCTTTTAAATTCCTTCTTGGATATTCATCCATGTTAGTGAGTTTTTAGTCTGAGGTTTAATTCCTATGTCTAGGAAACAAGGTTTTATTCCTACATCTAGAAACAAGATTACCTCTTGTTTCCTACACATTTTGAAGTTGTTTTCTTTAACTGTTAGTTAAGGATTGATTTTTTTTCCCTTGATTTTATATTTAAATATATTTGTAAGGGTGGAGGTGGTGTGTTTTATTTTTTTGGTTATTAATTCAGGTGTGTTTGGTTGCTCTGCAGTTTTCTTTGTGTTGAGGGACTCACTGTTGGGAATGTGGATGCAAGATTGTTCATTGTGAAGGGGATTTAGAATTGGGATCAGCAGGTGTTGTGGTGGCTTAATGTAGTCATTCTATTGGGTGAGGCAGGAGAGAAGGGGAATAAAGAGAAAGAAAAGAAAAGAAAAAAGAAAAAGAAAAACCCAAAGCACCAGTAGTGAGTTCTCTCCATATTTCTGTTATTACTGTTGACTTCAGGATCTTGTTTTGAGTCTGCTTGGGAGAGCTACCAATGATGATGTTTTGTTGTCATTCACAGACTTGCAGTTCAAACTTGACAAAGACCCCAATGGTTAGGGGGGCACTACTTTCCATTAGAGCCAGGAAAGGGAGGGAGCAGAAGTAGCCTCAGGGACCTCAGGAGTGGCAGGATATGTGGGTAAAAATGGGTGGGAGGCAAGGCTGGACCCCAAGCCCCCTAGAGCCACGAAATGGAGGGAGAAGGAGTGGTCCTGGGGACCTGAGGAGTGACAGGATATCCAGGTAAAAAGTGGCAGGAGGTAAGGCTTGACCCCAATCCCCCTAGAGCCAGGAAAAGGAGGTAGCAGCCAGGGACCACAGAGTGGCAGCTTCCAGGTAGGAATTAGGTAATGGGAGGGCACAGAGGTTTCCAACAGCTAAGGGAGACAAATTTGTCTGTCAGCTTGTCATCCTGTGAGGCTTATACATTGCTTTGAGACTTGAGGCTGTGCCACTGGTGTTTCAGATGCCAGCAGAGTTGCACATGGTACACAAGTTTCAATGCAGCTTAGACTAAGACAGACTAGGAAGAAGGAGGAAGCCATGCACTTCTCAAATATTGGCCAGGGAAAACCTTATGAATAGCAGAGCAACAGTGTCTGATACATTACTGGGCAACTTTATGAATAGCTTGGAAACATTGTCCACCATAGTGCAGGAAGACTAGCCCCTTGGGTTGGAAGGCACTCAAAATAGGACTGGGAAAGAGCTGCCTCATTAGAGTAGAACCAACCTTAATGATATGGATAAAGTAAGTCCTTCAGGACCTCCATGTGCTGATGTGGCATGACTCAAATTGAGGAGAAACAGCTGCAAGTATTCATTAATAATCAGAACATGAAATGTATGAAGTATGAATCTAGGAAAACTGGAAGTTATAAAAAATGAAATGGGATGTGTAAAGATTGATATCCTAGGAATTTGTGAGCTGAAATGGACTGGTTTGGGCATTTAATTCAGACAACCATATGATCTACTATGCCAGGAATGACAAATTGAAGAGGAATGGCATGGCATTCATCAACATAAAGTATGTTTCAAGATCTGTCCTGAAGTACATTGCTGTCAGTGATAGGATAATATCCATATGCCTACAAGGAAGACCCATTAATACTACTATTATTCAAATTTATGCACTAACCACCAAAGCAAAAGATGAGGAAATTGAACATATTTCATCAACTTCTGCAGTCTGAAATTGACTGAACATGCAATCAAGATGTGTTACTTATCACTGGTGATTGGAATGCAAAAGTTGGAAAGAAAGAAGAATCACTGGTTGTTGGGAAATTTGGCCTTGGTGACAGAAATAATGCTAGGGATCACATGATAGAGTTTTTCAAGACCAACAATTTATTCATTGCAAATACCTTTTTCAACAACACAAATGGGGCTATACACATGGACTTCACCAGATAGAGTATACAGGAATCAGATTGACTACATCTGTGGCAAGAGGAGATGGAGAAGCTCAATATCTTCAGCCAAGACAAGGCCAGGAGCGAATTGTGGAACAGACCATCAACTGCTCATATGCATGTTCAATTTGAAGTTGAAGACAATTAAAGCAAGTCCATGAGAGCCAAAATATGACCTTGAATATATCCCTTCTGCATTTAGAGACCATCTAAAGAATGGATTTGATGCAATGAACACCAATTATTGGAAACCAGAAGAATTGTGGGATGACATTAAGAGCAGCATCCATGAAGACAGCAAGAGGTCATTAAAAATACAAGAAAGAAAGAAAAGACCAAACTGGATGTCAGAAAAGACTCTGAAACTTGCCCTTCAAGGAAGAGTAGCTAAAGTTAATGGAAGAGATGACAAGATAAAAGAGCTGAACAGAAGATTTAAAAGAGCAGCTCAAGCAGACAAAGCCAATTATTATGATGAAATGTGCAAAGACCTGGAGTTAGATAACCAAAATGGAAGAACACACTTGGCATTTCTCAAGCTGAAAGAACTGAGGAAGAAATTTAAGCCTCATGTTGCAATATTGGAAGATTCTATGGGCAAAATAATGAATGATGCAGGAAGCATCAAAAGAAGATGGAAGGAATACACCAAGTCACTGTACCAACAAGAACTGATCAATGTTCATCCGTTTCAGAAGGTGGCATATGTTCAAGAACTAATGGTATTGAAGGAAGAATTCAAAGCTGCACTGAACAAATTGGTGAAGAACAAGGCTCCAGGAATTGATGGAATACCCATTGAGATGTTTCAACAAATGGATGCCCCACTGGAGGCACTCACTCGGTTATCCCAAGAGATTTGGAAGAGAGCTACCTGGCCAACTGACTGGAAGAGATCCATATTTGTACCCATTTCAAAGAAAGGTGATTCCACAAAATGTGGAAATTATCGAACAATATCATTAATATTGCACACAAGTAAAATCTTACTGAAGATAATTAAAAAATGATTGTAGCAGTATATTGACAGAGAACTTCCAGAGGTGCAAGCTGTATTCTGAAGAGGACATGGAATGAGGAATATCATTGCTGATATCAGATGGATCTTGGCTCAAAGGAAAGAATACCAAAAAGATTTTTATTTTGTTTTATTGACTGTGCAAAAACATTTGATTGTGTGGGCCATAACAAATTGTGGATAACATTGAAAAGAATGGGAATTCCAGAACACTTAATTATACTCATGAAGAACCTGTACATAGTCCAG
>NW_006922083.1:1426748-1432324 GCF_000298275.1 Orycteropus afer afer | reverse complement strand
GGAGTGGCTGGTGGGTTTGAACCGCCAGCCTTCTGGTTAGCAGTCAAGTGCCTTAGCCACTATGCTACCAGAGCTCCCACTGGGCAAATTGGCTGCAAAGGACCTCTTTCAAGTGCTGAAGAGGAAAGATGTCTCCTTGAGGACCAGATGCGCCTGACATAAGCCATGATATTTTTAATCACCTCATTTGCATGTGAAAGCTGGACAATGAATAATGAGGACCAAAGAAGTGTTGATGCTGTTGATGTGTTCGTGAAGAAAGTCCATGAAAGTATCATGGACTGCTAAGAGAACTGACAGGTCTGTCCTGGAGGAAGTGCAGCCAGAATTCTCCTTGGAGGCGAGAACAGCCAGACTTAGTCTCACACACTTTGGTCATGTTGTCATAAGGGACCAGTCCTTGGAGAAGGATGTCATGCTTGGTGTGTTAGACTGGGTTCTCTAGAGAAACAAAACCAGTAAAGTGCATATGTAGAGAGAAAGAGAAATTTATCTTAGGAAAAGGACTCACAACTTATAGAAGCTGGCAAGTCCCAAGTTCTTGGATCAAATGTCAAGCTGGGGGCTTTTCCTGACTCATGCAGCTGCAGAGGCTGAGGAGCTCAAGGTTGACAGGCAGTCTACTGGCTGTTGACTTCAAGAAATAACGAATCCAAGATCTCCAGGCCAAATGGTGGATTGTTCAATCACGGACAGTTGTAGGCAGAATCCCGATCCACAGAAGAGTGTCTCTTTTCCCAGGATGTTCATAAATATACTGGAAGTAGGCCACACTCCTAGGGAAACTCCCTTTCAATGGATTGGTTTCTCAAAACATATACATCTGATCCCATCATTGGAACAACCCACAACACAATTGCTTAAACCACACAGAATTGTGGTCCAACCAAGTTGACACACAGCTCTAACTATTATACTTGGTAAGTGGAGGGTTGATGAAAGAAGGAAAGGCCCTCAATGTGATGGATTGACACGGTGGCAGCAGTTATGGGCTCAAGTATAGCAAGAATCATGGAGCTGGCTCAGGACTTGGCGATGTTTTGTTCTGCTGTGCATAGTGTCGCTAGGAGTTGGAGACAACTTGATGACACCTAACAACAACAACAACAACAACTTTCCACTTGGGTCAGAAAGCTGCAAGAACCCTGTACCCCATTCACTCTGTGCTAAAAAGCTGTGCTAAAAAGGTGCTAAAGAGCTGAATACCACCAGCCTTGTGCTGTGATCTCTTCCCAGCGCCCACCTACCTGCAGAGAGTTTCCTCCCTTCCCCTTTTCCACTCTCATCTCAGTCGCATCCTGAGCCACAGGGGTTTCTTCTTTGTTTCTCAGAAATGTTATCCACTTACTCAGCTCAGTTCCAAAGGTAACTGTCAGAAGCTCCTTGTGTGGTAGTCCAAGTACCCGAAGCCACCATTGGTTCTGTGGTGCCCCTTTTTTTCCTTTGCCGCTCTCCTCTGTACTGCTAGAGTTTTCTTCTTCTCCGCCTCTCCATCTCCCCTGCCACCTGGGCAAGTTCGTTTATATTTTCCAGCTGTTTATTCTGCTTTCTTCCTCCATTCCCACTAAATGTGGCCCTCTATAACTTACTGATCTGTTCACAGCCCCAGAATCCTTGCTTCAAACTGCTGCACCTAGTTTTTCTGGAATTAAGATGCTAGAGGGAACAAACGTGTGAGCTACAGGTACAAAGCTACCTTCCTTATTCCTCTAAAATAATTTTGAATATGTGATTTCAATAGGCACCAGTTGAATACATATAATGTATTTAACTATTCTCATACTTTTTGATACTTAGGCTGTTTCACATTTCCAGGTTCATGAATAATATGATAATGACCATTCTTATGTAAAAAATCTTAATCTTCATTTCCTTAGGATAGATTTCAGAAGTGGAATTACTGTCATTAGTAATGAAAAAATTTAGGCTGTTTGTATATGTTAAGAAACTACTTTCCAGAAAGTTTTTATGACTTAAGTATTTGTAAATTATTTTCTTTTATGAAATAAAAACTGAGTTTAGAATTTTCTAAAAAGTTAATCTAAAGAGAAATAAAATAAAAGCACAATAATTAAAAGTGTCAGTTTTGGAGTCATTCATTCTCAGGATTGACTTTTGCTATGCAATCTCAGGCAAAGTAATTAATCTCTGAGTTTCAATATTTCATCTATGCATGGGGGGTCATTTGGTCTATTCTATGTTGTTAGATGAATCCCCATGTATAGATGAAGTTTTATGCTTTTATTTTTTTATTTTTCTTTATTTTGTTCCCAATCATAGTGATCTTTACTTTTTAGTTTTTAACTTTTTATTGTGCTATGGGTGAAATTTTACAAAGCAGATTCATTTTACATTCAATAGTTTCTATACACATTTTGTTTTGTGATACTGGTTACATTCCCTGCAGTGTAACATTTCACTTCCCACATCCTCCCTGTGGTTACCTTTTCCCTGTATCCTTCTTACCTATACTTTCCTGCCTTCCTGCATTTTTCCCTGTGCTAATGCTGCCCTTCTGATCTCCCATGGTTGATCTAAGGAATGCACCTCCCTGGTTTAATTGTTCACTCCATAGCCCTGTCTATTGTTTGGCTGAGAGTTAAGCCACAGGAAGTAAGGTCAATTTCAGACCTGAAGGGTGACTTGGGGCCATAGTCTTGAGGGTTTCACAAGTCTCTATCAGACCAGTAAACTTGATCTTTTTCTTTTATGATTTTGAGTTTTGTTCCACCTTTTTCTTCCACTCTACAGATTCTCCAATTTTGATCCATTTCCGAGTGGTGGGCATTGATAGCTGGGCACCCTGTAGTTCTTCTGTTCTCTAGGCCATATAGTTTGAGGTTCTCATTATCCATTAGTCATTTGGACTAACTGTTTCCATGTAGCTATGATTTTCTTCACTCTTGTTTGCTGCAGATGAGGAGAGAGGAATAGTTACCACTTAGATGGCAAGCTTTTGATGAGTCGAAGTGTTCTTATGTGCAACAGAATGAAACACTGTCTGGTCCTGGACCATGCTCACAATTGTTTTATGTTTGAGCTCATCATTGTAGCCATTGTGCCATATTCCATCTTGTTGAGGGTCTTCCCTTTTTTTGCTGACCTGTTGCTTTACTAAGCATGATGTCCTTCTCCTGAGACTGGTCTCTCCTGATAACATGAGCAAAATATGAAAGAGGAAGTCTCACCACTTTTAAGAATTCTGGTTGTACTTCTTCTAAGATATATTTGTCTGTTTTTCTGATAGGTAAATTGAATATTTTTTTTTTGCCAGCACCATAATTCAAAGAGATCAATCCTTCTTTGGGCTTCATTTTTCATTGTACAGCTTTTGCATGCATATAAAGCAATTGAAAATACCATGGCTTAGGACAAGAACAACTTTGTCTTCAAAGTGACATCTTTTGTCTTTAATACTTTAAAGAGGTATTTTGTAGCAGATTTATCAAATGCAATATGTTGTTTGATTTCTTGACTGCTGCTCTCATGGACATTGATTGTGAATCAAAGTAAAATGAAATCCTTGACAACTTCAATCTTTTCTCTTTTTATGATGATGTTGCTCATTGATCCAGTTGTGAGGATTTTTGCTTCTTTATGTTGAGGTGTAAGGAGCTGTGGTGGTTAAGACATTTGGCTGTTAAGCAAATGGTCTGTGGTTCAAATTCACCAGCTGTTCCATAGAAGAAAGATAAGGCAGTCTGCTTCCATAAAGATTTACAGCCTTTGGAAACCCAATGAATTGCTATGAGTCAGAATCGACCCCATGACAGTGAGTTTGGTTATGTGGAGGTATAATCCACAATGAAGGCTGTAGTCTTTGATTAGTGCTTCAAGCTTTCTTCACTTTCAGCAAACAGGTGTGTCATCTGCATATCGCAGGTTGTTAATTATTCTTTCTCCAATTTTGTTGTTGCTGCTCTGTTTGTTTGCTCAGGATAGATTGAATATGTGTAGTGAAAGGGTACAACTCTGATGTACATCTTTCCTGATTTTTAAACCACACAATATCACCTTGTTTTGTTAAATGACTGCCCCTTGGTCTATGTACAAATTTCTTATGAGGACATTTAAGTGTTCTGCAATTCCATTTTTCACCATGTTATCCATAATTTGTTTTGATCCACACAGCCTTTGCATGGTCAATGAAATACAGGTAAACACCTTTCTGGAGTTCTCTGCTTTCAACCCAAATCTGTCTGACATCAGCAATGATATCCTTCATTCCACATTCTCTTCTGAATTAGGTTTGAATTTCTGGCGGTTCCTTATCTATGCACTGTTGCAATGTTGTTTCAACTACGTTCAGCAGAATTCTATTTGCATGTGATATTAATGATAATGTTTGATAATTTCTGCATTCTTTTGGATAAACTTTTTTTTTTTTTTTTGGATTGTGGGCAAATATGGATTTCCTCCAGTTGGTTGGCCAAGTCCCTCTAAATTTCTTGGCATAGATTAATGAGTGATTGCAGTATTGCTTCTGTTCATTGAAACATCTCAATGGGTATTACATCAATTCCTGGACCCTTGTTTTTCATCAATGCCTTCAGTGCAGCTTGAACTTCTTCCTTCAATACCATCTATTCTTGAACTGTTGCTGCCTCCTGAAGTGTTTGAGCATCAGCCAATTCTTTTTGATTCTTCTTGTGTCATTCAATATTTTACCCATTGAATCTTTCAATATTGCAATTTGGGGCTGGAATTTTTTCTTCAATTCTCTTAGCTTGAGAAATGTTGAGTTTATTCTTCCCTTTTGATTTTCTAACTCTAGGTCTTTGTACATTTCATTATAATATGTTGCTTTGTCTTTGTGAGCCAGTCTTTGTAATCTTCTGTTCAGCCAAATTGACACATAGCTCCAACTATCACAGTTTCCCTCTATGTTTTTGAAGAAAGGTTTTGCAATGAATACATTCTTGGTCTTGCAAAATTCCAGCATGCAATCTCCAGTGTTGTTTCTATCATATTTTCCAACTACCTATCCTTTGTTTCTGAGTTTCACATTCAAGTCACCAGTGATCGTCAATGCATCTTGATTTCATGCTTGATAAACTTCAGACTGTAGAAGTTGGTAAAAAAAAAAAAAAAAAATCTTCAAATTCTTCATCATTGGCATTTGTGGTTGGTGCATAAATTTGAGTAACAGTCATATAGACTGGTCTTCCTTGTAGGTGTATGGATATTATCCTACCACTGAGAGCATTTCACTTCAGAATAGATCTTGAAATGTCCTTTTGGATGATGAGTGCAAACTTGTTCCTCTTCAGTTTTTCACAGCTGGCATAGTAGACCATATGACTGTCTGATTCAGAAAGGCCAATACTATTCCCTTTCATTTCACTAATGTCTAGGATCTTTATTTGTTCCATTTCATTTTATTATATGTTGTTGTTGTTGTGTGCCATCAAGTTGGACCTGCCTCATAGCGACCCCTCCTTGGGTTTCCAAGGCAGTATCACTATGGAAGTAGATCACCCAACCTTCCTTCCAAGGAGTGGCTGGTGGGTTTGAACTGCCAACCTGTTGGTTAGCAGTCAAGTGCCTTAGGCACTATGCTACCAGAGTTCTCTCTC
>NW_006922083.1:1413573-1426143 GCF_000298275.1 Orycteropus afer afer | reverse complement strand
GCAGTATAGATTACATCTCAATATAAAGAAAACAAAAATCCTCACAACTGGACCAATAAGCAGCATCACAATAAATGGAGAAAAGATTGATGTTGTCAAAGACTTCACATTGCTTGGTTCTACAATCAATTCCAATGGAAGCAGCAGTCAGGACATCGAATGACATATAGCACTGGGCAAGTTGGCTGCAAAGAACCTCTTTAAAGTGCTAAGGAGCAAAGATGTCTCCTTGAGTACTGATACAAGTACTGACAAAAGGTGTGCCTGACACAAGCCGTATTTTCAATCACCTCATATGCATGTGAGAGCTAGGCAATGAATAAAGAAGACCAAAGAAGAATTGATGCTTTTGAGTTGTCTTACTGGTGAAGAATGCTGAAAGTACCATGGACTGTTAAAAGAACTAACAAATCTGTCCTGGGGGATATACAGTTGGAATGCTCCTTGGAAGTGAGAATGGCCAGACTTTGTCTCACCTACTTTGGTCATATAATTAGAAAGGACCATTCCCTGCAGAAGGAGGTCATGCTTGGTAAGGTGGAGGGTCGACAAAAGAGTGGAAGGCCCTCAACTAGATGGATTGACACAGTGGTTGCGACAATGGCTCAAATATAGCAAGAATCATGGAGCTGGCACTGGACCAGGCAGTGTTTCGTTCTGCTGTGCATAGTGGTGCTATGAGTCAGAGACAACTCGATGGGACCTAACAACAATTGTCTTATCCATTACCATGGCTTTTAAAGCCATGTATTTGCTGACAAATCACAACTGTATAGTTCCAGCTCTAAACCTGTATTCTGAGTTCTGACTTGTGTATTCAATTTCCTACTTGACATCTTCATTTGGATATTTCACAAACATCTCAGTCATGAAACTTCCAAAACTTTAATATTTGATAGATTTTATACAAGTATCCTACATATATGCATATATAAATATATTTTGTTTTATAAAATCATATTATTACCATATGTATGTGTGTATTAATTATGAATTAAATGATTCCTTACTCCATATACTTTTGCCTCTGGAGCTTTCCCCTTTTCACTACCTGCTTCCAGCATTTATACAGTTGCATAAACCGGATACGTGGAATTGACATCATCTTCTTCATTACTTGTATAAAATCCTTTGTAAAGTCCTGTGTATTTGACTTTCTAAATATTTCACCAATCCACTTCCCTCTCTCTTACACTGGTATATGGTACATACATAAAAGTATATGTTTACCTTTTTCACCTAATACTAAATCAAAAGTATTTTTCAATGACTTAAAATAATATGAATATGTGATTTTCAATAGGTATATACTATACTTCAGTTGAACACATTATAATTTTTTAAACTATTCTCATAGTAGTTATTTGGGAGCTCTGGTAGCATAGTGCCTAACATATTTGACTGCTAACCAGAAGGCTGGTGGTTCAAATCCACCAGCCACCCCTTGGAAGGAAGACTGAGTGATCTACTTTTGTGGAGATACCACCTTTGATACTCAAGGAGGGGTCACTATGATTCAGAACCAACTCGACTGGAGTGAGTTTGGTTTTGGTTTAATTAATGAAATACAAGGTCAAGGCCACCATTGCCACTAGTTTGGATTATTGTATTGTCTTTACTCTTTCCTTATCCAATTTATTCTGAACAAGCAGAACGATTTTTAAAAAGCCAAGTTTCTGCTTATCCTTCAAAACCTTCTCAAAGAGTTTCTCAAAGAGTATACAATAATTCCTTGCCATAACATAAGAGACGGTTTATGATCTGGTCCCTGTTTATCCCTCTGCATTCATCTCTTGCACCACACACACTGGAACCCACTAGCATCAAGTGAATTCTGAATCAGAGCAACATGCCTGACTATTTCTTGCTTCAAGGCCTTTGCATAAATTGTTCCCATTGTTAGTTCCTTTGCTCCCTGGTCCTTGGCATACCTGTTTTCTTCAGGTATGATTTAGCTTCCATTTAGAGCAGCTTCCTCTGAATTCTCTCATTGAAGTCATTCTTTGCAGAGAACTTTTTTCTCCCCACATGAGTGACCATAATGTGTTGTTTGTGAGTATATATTTAATATTTCGTTGATTGTCTCTCAGACTAGTGTACACTTTCCATGAAGACAGGAATCATGGCTATTTGATTGACCATGGTACAACCATTACTTAACACATTCTCTGCATGAAGAGAATATTCAGCCAGAATTAAGTAAATGAAAGAATGAATACAGAGTTACTCAATAGATAAGAGATGCTACTTTTCGTAGTTTATTATTATTAGAATTATAAGATATATGTGTTAGTAGTGACAATTCTGGTCTTAAAGACATCTTTTAAAGTTTCTACACTCTGGAAGACTAGCCTCTGGTGGTGAATTTTTTAGCAACCTTTTAATATAAGGATATTAATGTCACTGATAATATTAAAGGAAATGTTGTTATGTGTGTAAAGTTTTGACATTATTCACTCAGAATATAGACCATTGTATTACAGAACTCATCATCACACACAAAAAAGAATAAATTACACTTATTTACTGAGATGAAAGCATATGTGATTTTCCATAATATGTTTGTAACAGTATTTCCTATTTTGTAGTTTTTCTTCCCTATAACAAATATCAGTTTGAAGTGGGTTATACTGTTTACTGTGTATAATGGAAAGTTTAAATACATTCAGACATAAATTAGTATGCAGCAATAATAATTACCATCACTATTTAATACTCACAAGACTATAAGGTTAGTATTTTTGCTAATTGTATAAGTGGAAAAATTTGTATGATTTCCACTCATGGCAACCTCAGATACACAGAGTAAAACCATTCTGTTGGGTTTTCAAGACTGTGACTTTTCACAAGCAGTTCACCAGGCCTGTCTTCAAAGACACCTCTGGGTGGGTTTGAACCACTTTTTGTTAGTAATTCAGTGCTTAACCGTTTTTACCATGGAGTGACTCTTGGGCACTGCTGTAATGATCATATCACTGTCAGTAATGCTTGTTGACAGCTGTCAATTTTCAGGGAAAATGATATGCCTGGGAACCGTCTGCATATTTTATACCATGTCTACGTAGGCCAATGTATGTAGGATCAGAGGCAGGGATGTTAATATTAATGTTAATACCCAGGTGACTAAACATGCCACTGGAATGGAATTGGAAATGATAAAGGAAGGCCTTGGCTAGCTTTATGTTCTGATAGCATTTTTGCCTTAGTATTCTTATTTGGTCCATGTGTTGTCTAGCTATAATTCTAACCCTCTACTCTGACTAAATCATATGATTATGTCTTCTTTTAATTACATACATAACTTTGCCAAAACAAAAATATTTACATGAATTACTAAAATTGCTTCTGTGATTGTATGAAGCTCAAATTTTCCAAAGCTCAAATAGGTTTATATTACTAGAGGTTGCCATGAGTTGGGAGTTGACTCAATGATACCTAACAAGAACACCAACAATTAGCAGGTATGGAGTTGGGCTGTCAAGAATATTAATTGAATGAATAGTGCATACCTCTCTTTGTCTTTCTCATGTTATGGCAAATTAAAATGAAAGGAGACACATGAAGCCTATCTTCTGGAAGCTTGCAACATAATATTGGCCTGAGGAGAGTCCCATAAACATAAATGATCTATCATCTAGCCAATGATAACTTTTTAAAAATGGTAATGTGTGGTATTAGAATGACAGGACAAAAGCAATATGAATCTGGGAAGGCTTCATGGAAAATGTGAGTTTTGAATAAGGTTTTGCAGGGTTTGAAAGAATAAGGCTTGGCAGAAAGATTGTTTTTTGAGTAACACAGGCAAGAAGAATGTTCTAGGCAATGTCTTCTTACTCTTCCTCCATTCCTAGGCCTTATTAAGGCTTCCGACATTTTTATGTGTTGCATATACTCACGTTTACATATATCCAATTGCCTAGTGAAGAATTCACATAGTTTCTCCAGAATATTCTTAACTTCATCCTGTTTAAAACTCTTAATAATATTATTTTCTCTTTTTCTCTTCAAGTCTTCTATTCTCAGTAAGGAGCACTACTATTCATCCATCTGCTCAAGCAAAAGATGTATGATTCATTCCTGACCCTCCTCTACCTTTACTTCTACATCCAATCACTGGGTAAGAACCATAACTTTTACCTCATAAATAATTCTGTCAACTCACTATCCCTTTCCATCCTCACAGCTATACTCCTAGATCAACTCCTCTTCAAGAAACTCCAAATCGGTCTTTGGGCCATCAATCTTGTGGTTCATTTTAATTGTTACCTAGAATGATCCCCTGCAAATGAAAGTCCGATCATGTTATTCTTCTGCTTTAAGTTCTTTAATGTCTTTCCATTTTTGGTAAGATACTATCCAAACTTCTTGGCTTATAAATTGCTCCACAATTTGGCCTAAGCCCACCTACTGCCTTCATCTACTGCCATTCTAGCTCTTACTCTCTCTGCCTCAACTATACAGGATTCCTTTCAGTGTCACAAATGGGGTATCACCTTTCTCATCTCTAATCTTGAAAATGCTCTTCCCTTTACTTAGAGGAACAATTGGGAGTATTCATTTATTCAAAAATAAGCAGATACTTACAATGTTAAGCTCAATGAAAGAAAAGTATGAAGTTCAAAAAGGGAACCTAACTAGGAGCTCTGGTGGTGTAGTGCTCAAGGCATTTGACTGCTAACCAGAAGGCTGGTGGTTCAGAACAACCAGCCATTCCTTGGAAGGAAGACTGGGCAATCTACTTCCATAGAGATACTGCCTTGGAATCCCAAGGAGAGGTGGCTATGAGTTGAATTGACTCGATGACAGTGAGTTTTATTTATTTATTTATTTATTTAAACTAGAATGGAGGCTGGAGGAAGCTGATGCCTAGGTCTTAGGTTGTATGGTGTAAAGAGCATTCTAGAAAGAATGACAGAATGTTCAAAAGCTATGGGATAGAATGAGTGTGTCAAGTTAAGGGACATGAAAGAAAAAAAGAAATAATGAATGAGAGGGCAAGTGGTATAAGTTGAGGCTGGAAAAGTAGATGCAGGGGAAGCCTATAATGAAGGGTGTCCTGATCATGTTTAAGATTATGAATATGCAGATATGACAGCTCTTCCTGTGTGATGAGTAGATGATATCAGGATCCGAAGAAAGGGGCATTTGTTTGTCATATTAATATTGGTGGTTGTGGTCTAGCTGTGGGAAGAAAGAGGAAGAGGTGGGAGCAGACAGTCTCCAAATAATGAAGCATGAGTTGGTAGAACTAATGTTGGGCAATGGGGGCAGGTGATGGAAGAACTATAAGTGACTCTATGTTTATATTGCTGGGTATGGTGTCCCTTGACCATAGTAGAGAAGTTGAAATGGGGCAAGGATTTGAAGAAGATACTGGGTTCAGTTTTGTCATCATTAGTTTATATCTTGGCAGACCACCAACGAGTGAATTTTGTAGGAAGCACAAAATATGTCATTAGAAAAAGAATGAATGTCAAGACATGAGATATTGATCAGAGAGTTATCTGTGGTCAGAGAAGAGTAGTTATGTTGCTTTGTAGTAAGAAGCCAGTATGACAATATAGAATTTATTAGACCAGGGTCAGCTGAGTTCCTGGATTTTCATTAACAGTGCTTAGTGGTATTAGCATGGCACAGAGGAAGTGGGGAAAAGGGAAATTAAAGAGAATGAGAAATACATATAGGCCTAGTGTTCATTTGCAGGGTCAGCTTTAGGGAAAACAAAGCCCAAGGTATTATTGAAGTGAAGAAATGAGGTTTAAATAACATTTAGGAAAGCTTTGAAGCATAAAAGGAAGAATGGCAGTATCCAAACAGGACAACATATGCTCTGGAAAGTGTAAGCAAGTAGAAATATTGAGCTGATAATCAGACTTTGAGCCCTGATAATGTGTTGATTTTGTATGAAGTGTGTGTGTGTGTGCGTGCGCGTGTATGTCTGTGCATTATTTGTTATTAAAGCAATAGGGGCACATACCTCTTCCTTCTTAGTTCCTTTTTGACTAGAACCTTGCCATGACATTTGTTAGCTTACTGATTTGGGCAAGTCACTTAAATTCTTTGTACTTCAGCTTCCTTATCATTAAATTAGATGTTTAAGAGAAGAGAGGGAGCTCTGATAGCATAGTGCCTATCGCACTTGACTGCTAACCAGAAGGCTGGTGGTTCAAACCTACTAGCCACTCCTCGGAAGGAAGGTTGGGCAATCTACTTCCATAGTGATACCGCCTCGGAAACCCAAGGAGGGGTTGCTATTAGTCAGGTCTGACTCGACGGCACATAACAACAAGAACAAGAGAAAAGAATGCTACCCTGAAAGTTGCTCTTTAAGTGAGTCAATAGATGAGAAAATGACTAATACTTTCTGCTGTATTTCATCCCTCAAGCTCCAGCAGATCATCAAGGGATCATTGCCTTTATTTTCGCTCCTGCTGCCCACTGCTGTTGGAATACTTACACTACTTTCCAAGGCCTCCTCATTTAGGAAGAAATCAGATGCCATCTGCTTGACAACCTAATAGATCTATTTCCATGAAAGAGATTATTGCCACAATTTTTGAATTCATGAGGCTTTCATTGATGCAGCAATGAGCATCAGTGTCCTTGATAACACTTTCATCTCTAGGTTACACAGAATAAGACTGCACCTGCAAACTCATTGTAATTTGCAGAGCTGTACATACCTTTGAAAAATGATTTGTAATTCTCATGGCTAGCTCTTGAAGTATTTTTTAAATGACTCTGAGCTGAACAAGGACAAGCCAACCATGTAAGGCTTTAAAGAGGCACCTGACAGACACAGATATCACACATCTGTTTTGATCGTCACTGGGACACTAGGAAGAGGTCTAATCCACCGATCACAAATATATTTTGCAAGGGCTTTTACTTGTTTTGTTTTTTCTTCACGTCTCTCATACATTCTATAAAAATATGTTACTTTAGTAGTTTTGCTTTCCTCGGCTTAGGAAAAGACTTAAGTAAAAAAGAGATCTTAGATCTTTTTTCAGGCCAGCATGGATTCCAGAATCACTTGTTGTTGTTGTTGTTATGTGCCAGAATCACTTATAAGCATAATAACAAGGCAACCAAGATGAAGTTACAAGGATTGCTATGAATGGATGCTTGCTTATGTCTGAGTCCACCCAAACATGCCAACTAATAATCCCCAATAGCCTTGCTAGAACAAGTTTATTCTGGGAACAGTTAGAGTTTCTACATCAGGCTGTGACTAGATATCCATTTTGAACTTGAGAGCAGGGCAGATTCATATAAAAATGACAAAACCCACATTCTGGAATGCTTAAAGCATTTAAGTAGTATTTAAGTAGGAAAGAAATACTGGAAATTTGTTCTTAAAGAGGGTGAGAAATGAAGTGTTATGCACCTGGGTTTCATCAGAGATAAAGGCTGTAGTTGACCTTGGGAAATAGGGTTGGCTAGTGGGTGAGGGTAAAATAAAGTCTTAAACCCCACCTACCTACATAAAATTACCCGTTAATCATCCCCTAACAATTAATTTCCTGCTTCTTCAGAGAAGCCTCAGGCTGCAGCTTTTTACCTTAACAGCTTCTCTTTGAGGCTAATCTCCATCACAATCTTACTTTGAATTCACCATGTAAAGATGGAAGAATGTTGAGGGTTAGCAACAATTATCATTTTTCACTGTTTTTTGCTTTGAATGCTGTATTCATTCTCAGCAGTAAAAATGTAACAGTTTGACCTGAAAAATATGAATTGAGCATTATTATGTATCACTTTCATGGAGATAACTTTGGACTCACTAATAATTAACAAAAATAATCATCAAAAACATTGATGTGTCACCTGATAAAAACTTCCTTAGTATTAACGCATAGATTTTAATTATAATTCATTTTTATTTCTAAAGTATCTTTTGACTAACAATATTCTTCCATTGTCTTCTTTTGAAATCTGTTTTCTTGTTGCTAGCTAACAAATTTATTTAAAATGGAACATTATTTAAAGCATGTGACATTAGCGTGATTTGCTTTGAGGGTGTTAACCTAATTTTTTTAAATTCAGTTTTAATATCTCAGTGGTATTATGCTTTGTTAAAATTGCATTTCTGGAAAAAGTCACTCATCTGTAACAGTTTAAACATGAACCTTTACCAATATACTATATTAGCTGAGTAAAAAATGAATTTCTCCTTTACTGTTTTTCTTTTCAATATATCTTGTGAAATCATAAGAGAATTCTGCAATTTATACAAGGAAATTTGGCTGCCATTTGCTTGGACTGTGACATATGACTATAATTTGTAACTTTCCTTCCAACACTTGGTTATTTGTTATCTGAATATCTGAGTTTCAAACGTATGAATTAGTGCATGAACAATGGAAAAAGAAAAAAGGGTATTCTATAATTCTCAGGGGCAGGGTGTACTATTGTCCTTAGAAATATGGGTTGGGAAACAAATTTAGTATTTGTACTCTACTTATATTGGTGATTTACATGACTCTGTGTGACTTGCATCTTCATTTGATTTTTCCAACATTTTCTTTGTATGTTATTCAATGTATGTAGGAGGGTACTTGCTCCAGAATTTGTAGGCTAGGGAGGATTTCCTGGAGGTAGTGAATCAACCTAAGACTTGAAGGAATGTTGTTGTTGCTGTTGTTATGTGCTGTCAAGTCAGAACCGACTCATAGCGACCCCTCCTTTGGTTGTCGAGACAGTATCACTACGGAAGTAGATTGCCCAACCTTCCTTCTGAGGAGTGGCTGGTGGGTTTGAACTGCCAGCCTTCCGGTTAGCAGTCAAGTGCCTTAGGCACTATGCCAACCGAGCTCTTCTTGAAGGAATAGGAGAGGGGAATGTGTTCTAGTCAGAGGGCCTAACTCTGTTATACAAAAGACTAGAAATAACAAAGAGCATTGGCCTTGTGATAAACAAGCACCATTTCACTATGGCACTGGCGGTTGAACACTAGAGACATTTTATTGTTGTTAGTTGTCATCAAGTTGACTCTGATTCATGGCAACCTTATGTAAAACAGAATGAATTTTTACCAAGTCCTGTGTCATCACCATGATCTTTGATTGTTTGAGTCCATTGTTGAAGCTATTGTTTCAGTCCATCTCTTGAGGGTTTTCCTCATTTTCTACTTTACCTAAGTTGTGTCTTTTTCTAGCATTTGATTTTTCCTGATGATGTGTCCAAAGTAAACAAGGCAAAGTTCCACTGTCTTTGCTTCTAAAGAGCATTCTGGTCATATTTTTCCTAAAGCTGATTTGTTCTAGAGACATAACTAAAATACATTTGAGGAGTAACATTCAAAAAGGATAGTGAAACACCTATACCAGGTTGATGCACCCACCTACACCAGGGAGAGAAATCCCTTGGATCAATCAGCCATGACACACTAGAGGGGTAGCATACCCATGGAGGGAAAGCTGGACAGACAGGAATGCATAGATAAGACAGGCACAGGGAGAGGATGGTCACAGGGAAGAGAGATTTTTATGGTTGGGGATTATAATCGGGCCATGAAATCAGATGTGCATGAATTTTTGGATGTAAAACAAATTTGCTTTGTGTATTAGCACCCGAAGCACAATTAAAAAAAAAAAAAAAAGGATAGAGATTATTGATTGGATATGGCCCTGGGAGAGGTAAAAGTCAAGGGTAGCACCAAATTTATTATTTAAGTAATGGAAGGTTGAGGGAGAGTAGGCTAATTGGGGAAGAAGGCAAGGAAAATTAAATTGGACATAATGAATTTTAGCAACATTTAAAAAAACACAAAATACCTCTCTCTATCTATCTACCTGCCTACGTACATACCTACCTATATGCAATGCACTGCTGTCGAGTCGGATATAACTCATAGTGATCCCTTCTTGGGTTTCCCAGATTGCGCAACCTTCCTTCCGAGGAGTGGCTGGTGGGTTTGAACCACGAGGCTTCTTGTTAGCAGTCAAATGCCCTAGACACTGCGCCATCAGAGCTCTTGTGCCTACCTATAAATATATTTCCAGAAAGAGAACTAGGAAGGACTTGTACTGCTGGGATAGGAGCAATACACAAGATGGCATGTGGAGTCATGGGAATAGATATGATGAAGGCTTTCAATGGTCAGTGTAATTCACTAGAATTTAAGCCTAGATAATAATGAGTAAAAGAGTTGGTTCAGATGCCAAAAAAACATTGAAGTTCATGCATATAAGGAATATGCCTTAGTGAGTTAGAGTAAGTTGTCATCAAAGAGCATGGAAAATCTTAGAGGTCTTCTGATGTCTCCTGCTTAAAGGCCTTCATGAAAGGAAATGTTATAGCAATATAGTCTCAGCTTTGGTGTATGTTTCAGAAGGAAACTGCCATCAAAGATGGAGACACTGGCATGATTTGAATTGAAGGCTAAGGATTCTATTGGGCAGGTCCATCACAGTGCCTTCCTTGCCAATAGTTTCTTTCTTAGGGAAAGTGTCTTACCCACAAGTAATCTGTGTGAGCTACTCTGGGTGGCCTTGAGTCCCCTTGTCACAGATCTATCTGACTGGACCAGGGTGGTCTTATCCTTAACCAATCTGTAAGCTGGCCAGTGTCCTATGAGATGGTTTGGCATAAAAAACTGCCCAAACAGGCAAAATGGTGATTAGTTGGGTCAGATGTTCTCACTCAGGAATTTGAACTAGGACATCTGGGGAGGGAGTCAATTAGTTGGTTTTGGGAGGGAGAATAAAATAAAAAGAACCACAAAAAGAGGCCTTGTGGCAGCAAAAAAGATGAGAGAACTGATGGTATAAGTAAACAGAATTTATGAGTAAGAAGAAATGGAAACAGATATGACAAGAGGGTTGAGAGAAAGGTGGCTAACTGGTATGAGTGGGAGGAAGTGACACAATCAAAAGGGAGCTTGTTGTTGTTAGGTGCCATCGAGTAGGACAGACTCATAGCGATCCCTCCTTGGGTTTCCCAGGCAGTATCACTACAGAAGTAGATTGCCCTATCTTCCTTCCAAGGAGTGGCTGGTGGGTTTGAACCGCCAGCCTTCTGGTTAGCAGTCAAGTGCCTTAGGCACTATGCTACCAGAGCTCCTAGTCACCTAAAATCAAGGATTCACCAAATCTTGCTACTAAAAAGCCATGACGTTTAGTGGTCACTGGAGTCACGCTAGATTTTCTTTTCCCCAAATATTCTAGTCTCTGAAAGTTATAAGACATCCCACGATATTCCTGTTTGTCTTCTGTCTTTGAATAGCTTTATACCGAAAAAAAAAAAAAAAACCAAAAAACAAAAAAGCAAACTCACTGCCATGGAGTCGATTCGACTCATAGCGACCCCTCCTGGGGCTTCAGAGGCAGTATCTCTATGGTAGTAGATTGACCAATCTTCCTTCTCAGGCATGGCTGGTGGGTTTGAACCACCAGCCTTCTGGTTAGCAGTCAAATGCCTTAGGCACTATGCCACCAGATCTCCGAATATCTTTATAGGAAGCATTAATTAATGAAGGTAACCAAAATGAGTTTTTGTTTATCAGAAACAAATGTCTTTACTAACAGAATCTTTCTATTCTTAAAATTTCTCTCAGAGTTGCTTGACATAGTGCATGATGTGTATATACACTATTGGAAATGTTTTCTTTTGGGCTAAGGAAGTGTGGGCTTAAGATTCTTTGATAAAATGTAAATTATACCTGAGTGATATGATATAGTAACTCACTTTTCATCATAAAAAGCAATTATCAAGCTTCTATTATGTATTGAACATTTCATGTGTGTATGTGTGTGTGTGTGTGTGTGTTGAGATGGAGTTAGTGGTGAGGAGGATGTAGACAGGAAGCTCTGAGGAATATTGAGTGTGTATAAGATAATGTTTTTATATTTAGAAGGGGACATATTCAGGAATAGAATGGATTTTAAAGATAATCTAGACTGTTGTCATTGCTGTTGTTAGGGATTGTAAACTCAAATGTCTACAAGGACCAACTAAGGAGAGTTTTGAAAGAAATGAGCTGAGTAAAAGCTGTGGTGAACTACAGAATATATGTACCTTTGAGAACACTTTTCAGCCTCACACAGGTGTCATTAGGTGGAAATGTTTGCCCAATCTTCCACATCTTCTAATTTTTCAAGATAGGCTCAATTTTTACATAAAGTATCCTAAATTTTAGTGTGTAATTCAAATTTAGTGACATCTCTGGTTATTGCAAGTGATTAAGCACTGGGCAACTAACTGCAAGGTTGATGGTTCAAACCCAAGCAGATATGCTTTGGGAAACATGCCTTCTCGTATTTGCTTCCAAAAGGCCACAGCCATTGAAAACCTCATGGAGCACAGTTCTAATTTGCAACACATGGGGCCACCATGAGTCAGAATAGACTCTCTGGCAACTGGTATCTGGTACTTCAGATAAAGCAAAAGACAACTAATCGGTAGGAGGCAAAAAAAAAAAAAAAAAAAAAAAATAGATGTCAGAAGAGACTCTGAAACTTCCCCTTATGTGAAGAGTAGCTAAGGCAAATGGAAGAAATTAATGACAAGATAAAAGAGCTGAACAGAAGATTTCAAAGAGCAGCTCAAGCAGACAAAGCCAATTACTAT
>NW_006922083.1:1402766-1413473 GCF_000298275.1 Orycteropus afer afer | reverse complement strand
AAAAAAAAAAAAAAAAAAAAAGTCTGAAGTGTGCATTTGCACCACGGGCCAACAGTTTATGATCTCTGTCTTAGAGCACTGGGTTTCAAAATGTTTCAGAATTTAGCACCCTTCATGAAAAAGAAGTTTTATGTCTAAATAAAAGCCCTGCTACTCCCATCCTCTACTTCCACCCGAAGAAGTTGAGGCAGTTTAACCCCTTAATGTTACAACTGAGGGATAGAGAGGCTCCAAGAGCCGGCCGAAGTTAATAATGTTTAGAAAATAATGCAAGATTACATCTTTTTGTATTCTATAGAGTGTGAGCGGTTGTATATAGAAGGTGGTTAAGTGTTTTGGTTCTAGAGCTGCCTGGGTTTGAACTCACTTCTTTGCAAACTTAAGAAAGTGGCATTATGCCTCTCTGCCTAGCATTCTCTCAGAAGAGAATGATAAATTACATTACTTACCTTTATTAGGTTGCTGAGAAGATTAAATAACACATGTACATAGTGTAGTCACTGGCACATGTTATTGTTAGTTGCCATCAAGCAGGCTCTGATTCATAGTGACTTTATGTATAATAGAATAAAATGCTGCCCAATTCTGCACGATCTTCATGATCATTGGTATGTTTGAGTCTGTTGTTGCGGCTACTGTGTCAATCAATCTCATTGAGGGCTTCCCTCGTTGAAAACTCTGACACCTAGTAAGTGTTTAATAAATGTTAGCAATTTTTATTATAGGGTGTCATTGCCACTTATTAACACTACAACACAATTTAATTTCTCTGATAACTTGCTGTCACCTATAAAATTGTCCTGGGGAAGATGGGACAGAAGTTTTACTGGGTCAATTTATATCTTAAACATGAAAATCATACAGAAAATACAGACAATGGTGGATGGCCTTAGCCTGGAAGTGCTTTTTCCTCTGAAGCTTTGGTCCTTGTAATTCCTTAGGTATGAGGACTTTACAGGTTATGGGTACCTTTCTGACCTTCATGCATGTGGAAAACCTGTCATTGTTATCTAAAGAGCTGTAGTAATACCTAGAAGAAGGATAAGCTGATCAAGATGTTGAAATATTTTAACTGATTCTTCATAATAGGAAGAAACTGTGTATAGATGCTATCTGACATGTGCGTCTACTCCCTTCACCTCACCATGGCACCTATGGCTTACTATACCTCTGTCAAGCACTTGAGGAAACCAGCTGCAATTCTCTAAATGTCTAGTTTGGGAGCCTTTCTCAGTAAAGCCTGTCTTTCCTGGAAGTCTCCTTGGAATAATATCATGTTAGATATTCAATAACTAATTCATGGACATCTACCATGTACCCAAGTTTGCCACTGTTCTTGTTAGTTGTTGTTGAGTTAGCTACTACTCATAGAGACCCTATGTACAACAGAACGAAACACCGCCCAGTCCTGAGCCATCCTCACAATCCTTGCTATGCTTAAGTTCATCATTGCAGCCGCTGTATCAATCCATCTCTTTGTGGTTTTCCCCTTTTTCGTTGACCCTCTACTTTACCAAGCATGATATCCTTCTCCAGGAACTGGTCCTTCTAACAAAATGACCAATGTAGGGGAAACAAAGTCTGTTCATTCTTGCTTCCAAAGAGCATTCTGTTTGCACTTCTACTAAGACAGGTTAGTTCGTTCTTCTGGCGGTCCATGGTATTTTCAGTATTCTTCACCAATATCACAATTCAAAGGCATCAGCTTTTCTTCATTCTTTATGCATTATCCACCTTTCACATACATATGAGGTACCTGAAAATACCATGGCTTGGGTGTACCTTGGTCCTCAAAGTGACATCTTTGCTTTTGGGCATCTTGCCCAAGTTTAGCATGTCTCAACTCATTACCAATCAGGATGACCTTATCTATTCTGTGTTGTTCTGCAAGACGACTTAAGAATCAGTGACCATCGCCCTGCAACAGACCCCTCTGCACTGCATGCTCCTGTCTCACATGGTTGCAGTAGAGACATCTGGTCTAAAGAGAGCTTGGGTCTTTTGGCAGAAATGAAAGTTAACAACCAACAATAAAAGGGTCTTCTAAATATGTCCACAATTCAATATAGCCCCTGGTAATTTGATTTGTAGGAAATGGAGAGGAGAATATTGCACACAGAGTGCTTATTTATAATTCATAATAATTACTGTAATGGGGATTCTATTGTATAGATGTAGAAACACCAATTGTAACCCCAGTTTGAGGAATGCACTTTTGCCTGAAATATCCCTTCATGCCCTTCTAGTCTACCTATCCTTTAGTGAGCATCACTTAGCTTCCCAGTAGGTTCAAGAATTTTTTCTGGGGTGGGAGGCCATCTGTTGAAAGCTAAAAAATGAAGAGTTTCTCCTTTTGATGAGAGAGAGCAATGACCTGTTTTGCAGAAGAAACTTGAATACTTTCTTAACCTACTTGTTGTTTAGCATTTGTACTGTAGACAATCACAACATAACATTTGAGAATTTATAGATTGATGTATTTTTACAATCTGTGATGTAGTGATTATGACAAGAATATTTTCTCTTGAATGGAAATGAAGGCCTATTTAGCTACTTGTGCCAATGGAGGCCTGAATTCAGTTGGGCTGCAGGCCAGTTTTTCTTCAGGAAGTATGGCCTTTGGAAGGGGGGCAAGGGAATAAACAAATATATGAGGAGCAGTGAAAAATGGAGACTAATATCCTTTGGTGTAAATACAGATGCTAGATAGAGTTAGAGTCATATATTCTTATATTGTATAGAATCAATTCAGTTTTGCATAATTGTACTCTTTTTTTTTTTTTTCTTTGAGAGTAAGGGTAGAGGGAAGCAGGGGATACACATTTCTTAAGAAAAGAATTGTAGTACCTTTATTCTTTTATTGTAGTTATTACTTTCATAACTGACATCTCTTTTCCAGATGGCCCTTTGGAGCCTCGCATTCCACCCCAAGAGAACTCTTTGTTGCAGTAGCTTGAAACACTGATCATAGTCTCTTTTACTTGCTCTTTTTACAGTTTATAATTGTCCATCATCATTTACTTTTGGTCTGTCTGGGAGACTTTCAGAATCTAGCCACTACTTTATTTTTAGTGGCAGAGCGTGTCTATTCTTCAGCTGTTGGAAATGCTGGTCCTGGCTGTGAATCTTGTTTGCTTTAAGTTGCAATACTTTTGGCCCCATGTGTTTTAGTTTTTGGAAGCAGCTGTACTGGTAAAGCTTCTGGCTGAATTACTGGACAAAGCCTGCATTATAAAAATCCTCAACTTGTTTGCTCTTCACTTCAAAAAGACCGTGGGCTGCCAGCTTGTCATACTCATGTTACCCACATGTCTGCTTAACTTTTCACCAGCAGGCATAGGTCTCTTGGTCTTTATATATATATATATATATATATATATATATATATATATATATATATATATATATATATATATATATATAATTGGTTGGCCTATAGCTATTTGGTTTGATACTGATCTGTCAAAGACAAACCATAAAGGGACTGGCACAAGATAGTTGGCAGTCTATGGCCCTCCGATTAGCAAGAATAGGGCTTTGGAAGGAGGATTTTACTTTTTCCTCTGGTCAGCATCTTCAGAACACAGCTGAAACCAGCATAGAAGATTTTTGTTGGCTTTCGGAAAGTTGATTGCTCTGTGCTTGAATTCAGAATGTATGTGGAGGAGCATGTGTGCGTATGTATTGGCATCAAGGTCCACTGGACAGTAAGCAGGCTATATAGTAGGAAACACAAACATGCTATGGTTTGTAAACTGAGTCATATATACTCAGACATCAAGTGGTAGAGGATGTTTCAGTTGGATGGTGGCCCACAAAAGCACTGCAATTCCATCAACACTATTCAGTGGTTCACTTTCTTAAATTACCACCTATTACTGGTTTTCACAGCCCCTAAACTAACACTTCTGTTCCTCCAAATTTCAAAATGCTTCCTAGGCCTTCATACCATTTCTGATTTTTATTATCATTGCAATCCAACTGTCTTTCATCTTTTCTTGTGATTTGTTCTCTGTCTCAAAGAACTTCTGGATAGTGGAAGAGATTAATGGATGGAAGTTGAATTTATCTGCAGTTGGTTATTGGTACTTATATTGGATGTCATGGTATCCATCCTCTAGGGTTCAAGATAAATGATAGGTGACAGGGGAATTAGTGTCTGTTAGGCTTTGCAGAGTCTGGCTCTGACAAGAGATGTCAGTGCAGAATTGAATAGCAGAACTTAGTTTTTTGAAGTGTTCTCAGCATCAAGGTCTTAGTTTAAGTCATAGTGAATCTTGTGGTTGAATTAAAATCAGAGAAATGAAACACATCATTATTGAGCATTGTCAAGACTAGAGTTGCAAACTCGTAGACTGTGGATCTGATCTGCCCCACAGATAGGGTTTTGTTTGGCCTGATCATTTATGGCCTACCGAGTGGTTGGTATTTTCTTTTACTTGAATTAGTTGTCATCACTTAAAAACTTAAAAACTGGGAGATTTGACATAAAAAATCTTGACTTCTGCTCCTTGGGAAACTTTTGTAGGTTGTTGTCATTGTGTTGATACAAATTCATGGAGACCCCATGTGTGCAGAGAAGAACTACTCCATAGGTTTTCACAGCTGTGACCTTTTAGAAGTAGATTGCCAGGTCTGTCTTCTGAGGCACCTCTAGATGGGTTTGAACTGTCAATTTTTAGGCTAATAATCAAATGCTTAATGATTTGTGCCAACAGAATGTAAACTCTGGCAATACTGGGCTTATACTCTTGTCTACAACACATTTGATAGGTGTTTAGTAACCACTGACCCTTTTAGATGGAGTAGGTTCATTCACTACAGTCTTCAAGAATCCCTGTGGCTTCTCAATCACTGAAGCTCAGTGTCAATTGCCACTTACCATAATTGCAATTTTGCTTTTTTTTAAAGATAGCATTAGGAGACAAGTGAATTCTTTCTTGTGTCCATGGCACCTTGCTTGCATCTCCCATTGCAGTTCCCTGTTTGACTCCTAAACATAATTACATTTGTAACACTGCCTTCATCTCTATAAAAGGTACAAGAAGGATAGATCAGAAAATGACATTCTCCTCTGATCAAGGAACTCTGGCCTTTAGAACTTACTTTGTATGGTTTGTTGATGTAAAATTCTGCTGTCTGAATTTTTACATACTTGTGGTATCAGACATAATGTTTAAGGCAGATGCAAACGAGAGACTTTGTTATCTCTTTTAGATATAAATGATTCAGCATGGCAGTAATGCACTGGGGTGGTGAAGGGGGAGAGTCTGAGAGGTCACAGGACTGTGGAAAGCTTAAATATAATGAACTGTGAATTCTTTGAAGAAAAAACAAACCCTTCATATCCTTCCTCTATGCTGGAGATTACAAAAGAAAACCCAGGCTTCAATCCGACCTCCTTTTGAGCCTGCATCCAATAAGGAAATGTGAGCGTCATTGTGTATTGTCTCAAGGATCACTGGAGTATAGACTTCCCAGCTGAGTACTATGTGTGTGTGGGGAGAGAACCATGGCCAGAAGTGCCTACTAAGAATTCGTTCATTTTACTATCCGTGCCTTTGATTTGGGGTATTGGATGCCCATCTACTCTTTTTGTGGAAAGAGGCTCACCATGGGGGAGCCAAATAAATACCCTCTGGGTGCTTGATAAATATTTCTAGATGATGATGAATTTGTAGCACAATGTTTTCTTTTTAAACAAGGAAATTGGGGGCGAAAAGTGATAGGTTCCTGGCTTTTTAAGATTGGCTCCCCAGGAAGACATTGCCATTTGAAATTACTTAACATTTTTCCCCCGATATAAATGCTTAAGGCAAGAACTAGATTTTATACCTAGCAAATAGCAATGTAAATGTCAAAGAACATATTCCAAAGCATTACACTTACAGCTCTTAAAATGGCATCTTAGAATGGTATTAATCACTGTCAGTTTTGTGTACAACATTTCATCAATTAAATTGCAAGAGGACCTGTCCTTTCATGGAAAGCAAATAACACATATGGATTTCCTCTTAGCAATTAGCTGAACATTCTGCATTTCCTTCTTGCTTGCAAAAAGGGTTTGGACTGAAACTATCAACATGTTTGTTTTCTTCACTGGTAAAGCAAAGCAGATGTATGACTTAGCTTTCAGTAAAATCCAGATTCATTTATAAAACACCTTGTGAAGCATCTTGATGCTGAAGCATTTCTATATCGTTAGATCTTTAGAGTTAGATAGAGGGTGACACCCTATGAAAGTTCTGAAGTGCTTTAAAGTTTGTCGTGACTTAAGCCAAGGTTTTCAAAACTGTGTCACTATGTATATGTAGAGGGGGAGTTGAAAACTTTCAAGCTTAATGGAAAAAATTTGTTTCTAGCAGGGACTAGTTTCAACTAGGTCTATGGATTTATAAAATGATGAGGCAATTTTATATAGCAAAGACTGATGATAGAAATGCAGTTTACATAAATGGCAATGGATTAGCACTTAAACCACTCTCCATGTATGTTTAAACAATCTTCCATGACCCTCAAAAATCTCCTTTTATAAACGCCATCATTTATCTGGGATTAAAAGGGCAATGTTTTGACAACACTGTTGATTTACATGTAACTCATCATTTGTTTATCATTTATCTGTGCCTGAACTTCATAGGCCTGGAATGTGTATTACACTTGTTTACATTTTTCATAGATGATGCCTTTTCTAATGTACTTTTTAGTGCTCTGGACTGCTTGGTGACTTTAATGATCTTTCTAGTAATCAGCTCCATTGAACCTGAAGGAAGTTGACAATTAATAACTTTTCAGCACAGCTCAGTTTTAGTGATAATCCATCAAAGTCCTTAGTATTCTTCTCAGACCACAGCCTCAGACCTAGTCTGACAAGATGCATTGGTCTCTGGGAATTGACCTCAGGGCTATGAAATCCTGTAGAGAGTCAGGAATACAGCACTAGGCATACGTATTCCCAAATGTGAAGATGTGAGTGAATGGGAATGTGCATAACAATACACCAAGAGAACCTATCTATTGGTAAAAATAAATAATATTGTAAGCAAGATATTATTATCATACTGCAATATTGTTTATGCCTCTAAATAGCTCTTGTTTTCATTCATATTTCCAGTGATAGAGTATGCTTATTGCCAACTATTTGTTATGAGGTTTTTCCCATCTAAGACCATCCTAAATTGATTTTATAGCTTAAAATCATTAAGAGAATTCCAGAGAAGTGACGGAAAATAATTTTTATTTATAGAATAATTTTAGTGGTAGAATAGTAGGATTGTGCATTTTATAAATTGAAAATGTAACAAGGTAGAGAATTTTTACTTTCAATCAACAGAATTTCTGGGAGACCTGAGTGTGTGAGAAATGTATTCTTGGCAGAAGACCAACTCTACTCCTTGGTGGTGTGGAGATTCACATGTTGGGAGCTCTGCGTCTGTAAGTCATGCCTCGTGGAGAAAGAGGAAGAGAAACATGGCAGGAAGTGAGCATGAAATTCAATAAAGGAGTAAAAATGATACTTCTTGTCTTCTATGGTCAGACTATTGTTTCTGTGAATGAAATGTTATACAGAGACTGATCCAAGTGAGAGTCAGATAGATTTGGGTTACATATGTGAAAGCTCATCTGGGATTTTAGATTTAAATCATCACCCAAGAAGTAAGCTAAAAGTGAAACTTCACTATGCCCATCCATGTTTTGGAATTACATGGAAATGAACACTATGCCTTTTCTTGGATTATATGGTTATTTCAGGTGAAGATACAGATACGACATTTTGCAATTTTTACTAAATTAAAATGTGGACATATTGAAGTGTTTTCCTGGTATGCATATATCTGTCTACAAAGCATATCAAGGACATGCAGAGTCTGGAGGAGATTTAGGGATAAACCTGTATCAAAAAGAAGGGAAAACTAATTGGTATCAATATTGTCTCACAGGTAGAACTTAGGTTCAACAGAATTTTGTAAGAGGATGGATTAGCCAAAATACCAAGACAAGAAGAGCTGACTGAATAGCCTTAGAAATAAGTCTTGGAAATAAAACCTCTGGATGACTGTACCTATTATAGTGAGAAAATAATGGCACATCAATAGTAAAACAGCAAAGTAAGAAGGGTTATGGTCATGGGAATAGAGTACCGAGTTACAGAGAGAGAGTAGAGGTGAGAAATGGTGGGAGAAAGAGAGAAAAGTTTATTTGTATTATATATAAACCATATTATTCACTATGTCATTGATTCCTGGCCAGACTATAACTGGTTAAGGACTGCTTTTAAAGACAACACTCTCAGATAAGGTAAAGTAAAGATAGTCCCTGTGATGGCTACCATTTATTAGCAGTAAAGATAGCTGCAACATATGGCTTTCTTGGAAATAGTTCTCTGGTTGGGTTGGATCTGGTCCTATCGGTCTGTGCTCCATAGCACCATGTGGCTTGGTTTGAGATTAATGGCTGAGGGTCAACAGAGGAAGTCTTAAAAATTCCCTTGTGAACTAACAGGGTGAAAATTGATTTTGAACTTAAACTCAATGGACACTCATTTACTGAGGAAATTGGGAGTTTTTCTTGGAAAGAGAGAAGAGGTCAGTGACAGACATGCTTGGGTTAGTTCAATGCTTTTGCTTTACCTCACTGGAAGAGAACAAATCCCTTGGGTCTTGGCTGCAACAGTGGGACTGGAATTAAGCAGGCTTTGAGACTACTGGTAGAAGCCAACTCTACTGGAAACTTGAGAAATTAATTGGAGGTACTATGCCAAAGACTAGAGTAAAGGTCTCTTTTAAATAGTGGTTAAAAATGTCAGTGAAATGGAACAAAGATATATAACTTCAAAGCAGGGAAATGCCACTAACTAAGTGAGAGTCTATAGGCATTCAGGTCACTTGTAGATTCAAACTCACCAGGAATTTCCATGGAAAGTAGGTGAGATTCACATTTTGAATTGACAAGTATGAATCAATGAGAGGAAAATACTTAAGACTTCAGTGTTCATATGGAAGCAACTGACACAGTGGTCTGTCCACCAGGGGGCAGTAGATTGAAGCTTGGTCCATCAGAACTTGTCTGAGCATATTTACCATTTATAGGCGACCTTTTATTTTATTTTTTTAATCACCAAACCAAGGAGACATCTTATTATTATTATTATTATTTTACAAAAGGCAACTCTCTCAAACCTCTAGGAATGTGAACAACTAATTAAGTTTAGGCCTGAGATGTACATGATTTGATCAGCTGGAATGATAAAGATATGCTTCAGTTTCATGGAGTTTGACCCCCAGATAAATAAGATGAGTATGAGCAGGGACAGGCAGATTGTTCACCCTGAAGAGGCTAGTAGATCAGATTGGAGGCTTTTCCATCTTGTTTATTTCAGAAGTGGCATGATGACCATAGTAGAGTGGCTTTAATTCTCTAGTTACCCATCCCTCATGTATTGCACACTTGGTCACACTCAGGCTGCTCAGAATTTTGAGGGGCAGGAAAAATCCTTACTTTTTTTTGTTATTTTATCAAGGAGCTTCCAGTGTCTGATAGTTCCATGAGAGAAATAATTGAGTGAAGATACCTTTTCCTCACATGATCAGAGACACAGACTCTGGAGGAGGCTGGTATCACATCAGAAAGCTGGCAAGTTTTGCTTTTGGACTTGCTAAGAATGATAGTGACCCTTCATAGTGACTTGAATGGTCAGAGTGCCTGAGAGCAATCATGTTTAGCTCAGTAAAGGAAAGGAAAGAAAGCAAAGTGTGAGGTACTGAAATGTGAATAGGAAGAGTCCCTAGGTGGCAGAAAGAGAGGTTATACTAGTCTTTGTGGAAGATCACTAAGATACAATCAGACAGAAGCTGTGACAATACATAATAACTAATGTATATTTGCATGTGCTATTTATCATACATTGTTCTAAATGCTTACATGTAATAACTTACTTAATATTTGCAATAACCTGGAATGAGATGCTATCATTATTGCAGTATTGTTGGTAATGAAACTGAAGGACAAGGAAATTAAGATACCATATTAGGGCTCAGCAACTCAGACAGACAGTTTGGTGCCAGAGTCTTTTTTTTTTTTTTTCAACTATGCTATCTTGCTTCACAAATGAGATAGACACTTTTATTCAGTTTTAGGGTGCAGAATGCAAGAGTTGATTCTTATGAGAAGGGAAGTTGTAAAATTTTGGGAGAGGGAAATATATAAGTGCAGTGTAGTAAATTACTTTGTGTGGCTTTTCTACCCATAAGTCTTTGTAAACTCCAAAGTGGGATTTGCTATGAGCAAGTGAGGAGCTCCTGATTGCTGAAGGTGTCCACCTGGAGTATTTCTGTTGGGAGTGGCACAAAACAATGTTCTGGGAGGTGCCCACTCTCTCAGGTGCTTAGAGTTCTGATGCTATAGTTGGCTAGTTTGACCACCTTGCCGGGCTCAAAAGGAGGCCTCCTATAGGCAGAACTCTCAGACTGCTGGTTGAGGAAGATGTGCTGCAGAAAGAGACATACGCCCCTGAAAGAGACACGTGCTGCTGGGAAAGAGACAAAAGAGACACGCATTGCTGAGTGAGACACCGAGGGACCAGCACTGCTGGGAAAGAGACTGTGAGAGACTGCTGGCTGAGGGATGGTGGGCTGGGAGAAAGACTGAGCGTTCTTTCTGAACTTGAGTTGTAGCCTGGTGCTTCCCTAATAAACCCCGTAATCCGTG
>NW_006922083.1:1396627-1402666 GCF_000298275.1 Orycteropus afer afer | reverse complement strand
GGAACGGTTGGTGAAAGGGCTGGAGGGAGGCAGCATGTCTGGCCTTGTAGGAATAGGCCTTGGGTTACTGCTGGTAATCCTGCCTTCCTCTTGTAGGGTTAGAGGAGGTCAGAACATGTGGCCTCCTTGCCATTTTTGCAGTAAGTAAGATAGTTAGAAAACATTTTGTGTTGAGTGCCATGTATCTCCTCTTTCCACCACTCCCATTATTCATTTGTAAGAAACCGTGATTAAAGATCCATCTTGTTCTTCAGAATTTCTGATGTTGAACTGATATATCTTTGTAATCATTGTTGAGTGGATTTTGGCTAATGGCAACCTAATGTGTGCAGAGTAGAACTGCTCAATAGGGTTTTCAAGGTTGTAACATTTTAGAAGCAGATCATCAGGCATGCTCTCCAAGGCACCTGAGTGGGTTTGAACCACCATCTTTTCACTTAGTAATTCAGCACTTAACTGTTTTCACCACCCAGGGAATCTTTGAATTGTTTTATAATTGTAGAGCATAGTGCATGTGCACGACCAGCTATATTTAATGTTATTGATGTTAGCTGCCATCAAGTCAGCTCCAACTCATAGTGCATCCATGTATAACAAAACAAAATACTGACTGGTCCTGCATCATCCTCATAATCCTTGCTATGCTTGAGCCCATGATTGCAGCCACTCTGTCAATCCACCTTGTTGAGTGTCTTTCCCTTCTTCTCTGACCCTCTATTTTACAAAACATGACATCCTTTTCCAGGGACTGGTCCCTTCTGACAACATGGGCAAAGCAGGTGAGACAAAGTCTGGCCATTTTTGCTTCCAAATATCATTCCAACTGCACTTCTTCAGGACAGATTTGTTTGTTCTTCTGGCAATCTATGGAATTTTCAGTATTTTTCACCAACACCACAATTCAAAAGCATCAAGTCTTCTTTTGTCTTCCTTATTTATTGTCCAGCTTTCACATCCATATATGGCAGGGCTAGTGGTCGGAACATGTAAGATGGGTGGGGGACAGCCCCCAGGCAGCTGGGAGCAGCGGCAGACAGGGCCGGCAAGAACAGGTAGGGGGTAGCCCAGGAAGTGAGCGGAGCGGTTGGAACAGTTAAGGGAGATGAACTTGTCTGTCAGTTTGTCATGCTGTGGTGGCTTACATGTTGGTGTGAGGCTGGAGGCTGTGTCAGCAGGGGTGCCCATGGTGGACCGGTTTTGGTGGAGCTTCCAGACTGAGACAGACTTGGAAGAAGGAAGAGGCCATCTACTTCTTGAAGAATTGGCCAGTGAAAACCTTATGAATAATAGTGAAATATTTTGTTATGTATTACTGGAAAATTTTATGAATAGCCCTGAAACATTGCCCAATACAGTGCTGGAAGATGAGCCCCTTAGGTCAGAAGGAATTGGAAATATGACTGGGAAAGAACTGCCTCATCAGAGTAGAAACAACCTTAATGATATGGGAAAAATAGAGCTTTTGGGGCCTCCAGTTGCTGAAGTGGCATGACTCAATATGAGAAGAAACAGCTGCAAACATCTGTTGATGACAGGAACATGGAATGTATGAAGTGTAAATCTAGGAAAATTGGAATTTGTCAAAAATGAGATGAAATGCATAAAGATTGATATTCTAGGCATTAGTGACCTGAAATGGACCAGTTTTGGGCATTTGGAATCAGAAAACCATATGATCTACTATGCTGGGAATGACAAATTGAAGAGGAATGGCATGACATTCATTATAGCAAAGAATGTTTCAAGATCTACCCTGAAGTACAATGCTTTCAGTGATAGAATAATATCCCCATGCCTACAAGAAAGCCAGTTAATACTGCTATTATTCACATTTACACACTAATCACCAAAACTAAAGATGAGGAAATTGAAGGTTTTTACCAACATCTGCAGTATGAAGCTGACCAAACATGCAATCAAGAAGTGCTAATTATCACTGGTGACTGGAATGCAAAAATTGGAAACAAAGAAGAATTAACAGCAGTTGGAAAATTTGGCTCAGAGATAGAAATTTACTGGAGATCACATGATAGAATTTTGCAAGACCAATGACTTACTCATTGCAAATACCATTTTTCAATAACACAAATGATGGCTATACACTTTGACTTCACCAGATGCAGTGCACATGAATCAGATTAACTACATCTGTGGCAAGAGGCGATGGAGAAGCTCAATATATTCAGCCAAAACAAGACCAGGAGCTGATTGTGGAACTGACCATCAACTTCTCATTTGCATGTTCAAGTTGAAGTTGAAGACAATTAAAACAAGTCCATGAGAACCAAAATATGACCTTGACTATATCCCTCCTGAATTTAGAGACCATTTAAAGAATAGATTTCATGCATTGAACACCAATGATCGAAAACCAGAGGAATTATGGGATGTCATCTAGAACATCATCCAAGAGGAAAGCAAGAGGTCATTAAAAAGACAGGAAAGGAAGAAAGGACCAAAATGGATGTCAGAAGAGCCTCTGAAACTTGCCCTTGAATGGAGAGTAGTGAAAGCAAATGGAAGAAATGATAAGATAAAAGAGCCGAACAGAAGATTTCAAAGAGCAGCTTGAGAAAATAAAGTCAATTATTGTAATGAAATGTGCAAAGACCTGGAATTAGAAAACCAAAAGGGAAGAACACACTTGGCATTTCTCAAGTTGAAAGGACTGAGGAAGAAATTTAAGACTCAAGTTGCAATACTGAAAGATTCTATGGGCGACATATTGAATGATGCAGGAAACATCAAAAGAAGGTGGAAGGAATATACAGAGTCACTGTACCAAAAATAAATGGTTGATATTCATCCATTTCAGGAGGTGGCATATAATCAAGAACCAATGGTACTGAAGGAAGAAGACAAAGCTCCACTGAGGGAAGTGGCAAAATATAAGGCTCCAGGAATTGACAGGATACCCATTGAGATGTTTCAACAAATGGATGCCACACTGGAGGCACTCACTTGGCTATGCCAGGAGATTTGGAAGACAACTACCTGGCCAACTGACTGAAAAAGATCCATATTTGTACCCATTCCAAAGAAAGGTGATCCCACAGAATGTGGAAATTATCAAACAATATCATTAATATCACATGTAAGTAAAATCTTACTGTATATAATTCAAAAGCAGTTGCAGCAGTAAATTGACAGAGAACTTCCAGAAATGCAAGCTGGATTCAGAAGAGGATGTGGAATGAGGGATATCACTGCTGATGTTACATGGATCTTGACTCAAAGCAAAGGATACCAGAAAGTTGTTTACTTGTGTTTTATTGACTGTACAAAAGCATTTGATTGTGTGGATCATAACAAATTATGGAAAACATTGAGAAGAATGGGAATTCCAGAACACTTAATTGTGCTCATGAAGAACTTGTACGTGGACAAGGAGGCTGTCTTTGAAACAGAACAAGGGGACACTGCATGATTTAAAATCAAGAAAGGAGTGCATCAGAGTATCCTATCATCATACTTAGTCAACTTGTATACTGAACAAATAATCTGAGAAGCTGGACTATATGAAGAAGAACATGGCATCAGGATTGGAGGAAGACTCATTAACAACATGCATTATGCAGATGACAGAACTTTGCTTGCTGAAAGTGAGGATGACTTGAAATACTTACTGATCAAGATTGAAGACTACAGTCTGCAGTATGGATTACACCTCAATATAAAGAAAATAAAAGTCCTCACAATTAGACCAATAAGCAGCATCATGATAAATGGGGAAAAGATTGAAGTTGTCCAAGACCTCATATTACTTGGTTCTACATTCAACACCAATGGAAGCAGCAGTTAGGATATCAAACATTGTATAGCATTGGGCAAATCTGCTGCAAAAGACCTCTTTCAAGTGCTGAGGAGTGAGGATGTTCCCTTGAAGACTAAGGTGGGCTTGACACAAGCCATTGTATTTTCAATTGCCTCATACGCATGTGAGAGCTGGAGTGAAAAAGGACGACTGAAGAAGAGTTGATGCTTTTTGAGTTGTGGTGGTGGTGAAGAATACTGAAAGTACCATGGACTGCTGAAAGAACTAACAAATCTGTCCTGGAATAAGTGCAGCCAGAAAGCTCCTTGGAAGCGAGAATAGCCAGACTTTGTCTCACCTATTTTGGTCTTGTCAGAAGGGACCATTCCCTGGAGAAGGATATCATGCTTGTCAAAGTAGAGGGACAACGATAAAAGGGAAGGCCCTCTGTGAGATGGATTGACACAGTGGCTGCAACGACAGGCTCTGGTATAACAAAGATTGTGGGGCTGGCACAGGACTGGGCAATGTTTCATTCTGGTGTACATGAGGTCACTATGAGTCGGAGACGACTAGAAGGCACCTAAAAACAACATGAGGTGATTGAAAATACCATGGCTTGGGGCAGGCTTCAAAGTGTCCTCTTTGCTTTGTAATACTTTAAAGAAGTCTTTTGTAACAAATTTGCCCAGTGTAATATGATATCTGATTTCCTGACTGCTGCTTCCATGGATGTTGATAGCAGATCCAAGTAAAATGAAATCCCTGACAACTGAAATATTTTCTCCATTTATAATGATATTGCTTATTCCAGTTGTGAAGACTTTTGTTTTATGTTGAGGTGTAATCCATATTGAAATCTATAGTCTTTGATCTTCATCAGTAAGTGCTTCAAATCTTCTTCACTTTCAGCAAGGAGAATTGTGTCATCCACATATTGCAGGTTATTAATGAGTCTTCCTCCAATCCTGTTGCCACATTTTCTTCATATAGTCCAGCTTCTCTGATTATTTGCTCAGCATATAGATTAAATAAGGATGGTGTCAGGAAGGGTGTATCCTCCTGACATACACCCTTCCTGACTTTAAACCATGCAATAGCCCCTTATTCTGTTTGAATAACAGCTTCTTGGCCTATGGACAGGTTCCTCATGAGCACAATTAAGTGTTCTGGAATTCCCATTCTTCTCAATGTTAGCCATAATGTGTTATGATCCACACAGTATAATGTCTTTGCATAGTCAAGAAAACACAGGTAAACATCTTTCTGGTAGTCTTTGCTTTCAGCCAAGAACCATCTGACATCAGTCATGATATCCCTCATTCCATGTCCTCTTCTGAATCCAGTTTGCTTTTCTAGAAGTTACCTGCCAATATACTGCTGCAACCATTCTTTAATTATCTTCAGTAAAATGTTACTTGCGTATGATATTAGTGATATTATTTGATAATTCCCACATTCTGTTGGATCACCTTTCTTTGAAATGGGCACATACATCAATCTCTTCCAGTCAGTTGGCCAGGTAGCTGTCTTCCAAATTCCTTGGCATAAACCAGTAAGTGTCTCCAATGCTGCATTCATTTGGTAAACCATCTCAGTGGGTATTCCTTCAATTCCTGGACCCTTTTTTTTTTGTCAATTTCTTCACTGCAGCCTTGACTTCTTCCTTCAATACCATTGGTTCTTGACCATATGCTACCTCCTGAAATAGTTGGAAATTGACTAACTTGCTGATATAGTCACTCTGTGTATTCTTTCCATCTCCTTATGATGCTCCCTGTATCATTCAATATTTTGCCCACAGAATCCTTTAACATTGCAACTCAAGGCTTGTGTTGTGTCTTCAGTTCTTTCAGCTTAAGAAATGCCAAGTGTATCCTTGCCTTTTGGTTTTCTAACTCCAGGTCATTGCACATTTCATTATAATACTTTACTTTTTCTTCTCAAGCTGCCTTTTGAAATCTGATCAGTTCTATTATTTTAGCATTTCTTCCATTTCCTTTAGTTACTCTATGTTCAAGAGCAAATTTCAGAATCTCTTTTGACATCAATTTTGGTCTTTTCTTCCTTTCCTGTCTTTCTAATGACATTTTGTTTTCTTCATGTATGATGTATTTGATGTCATCCCACACTCATCTGATCTTCCATCATTGGTGTTCAGTGTGTCACACCTATTCTTCTTTTTTTTTTTTTTTAATTAGGATTTGGGTGAAGATTTACAGAGTAAATTCACTTTTCATACAGCAGTTCACATATACTTTGTCTCATGACATTGACCAAAATTT
>NW_006922083.1:1371201-1387002 GCF_000298275.1 Orycteropus afer afer | reverse complement strand
ACCAAGGCCATATTTTCCAACTATCAATGATTCTTCTTTGTTTCCAACTTTCCCATGCCAACCACCAGTAATAATCACTACATCTTGATTGCATGTTTGGTCAATTTCAGACTGCAGAAGTTGGTGAAAATTTTTAATTTCTTCATCTTTGGCTTTAGTGGTTGATGCATAAATTTGAATAATAGTAGTATTAACTGATCTTCCTTGTAAGGGTATGGATATTATCCTATCATTGGCAGCACTGTACTTCAGGATAGATCTTGAGATGTTTTTTGATAATGAATGCAACTCCATTCCTCTTCTGTTTGCTATTCCCAGCATAGCAGATCATATGATTGTCTGATTCAAAATGGCCAATAGCAGTTCATTTCAGCTCACTAATGCCTGGGATATTGATCTTTATCCATTCCATTTCATTTCTGACAGCATCTAATTTTCCTGGATTCATTCTTCGTACATTCTGTGTTCTGATTATTAATCAATTTTAAAGAAATTCTATCATTAGGTATGTATTTTCTAGTTTTCCTCATAAGATCTTTCCTCAAAATTATAAGAGGTCTTTCGAAGTTCAAAATTTAGAATTACAAATAAAGTAATATTTTGAATGGCTTCATTATGTCACAGTGATTATAAGCATAGGGTATGATGTTGTCTTCTTGCATGAACTTAGAAAAATCACAAGAAATGTCTGAATCTCAGGATTCTTTTGTATAAGGGGAAAATATTTATTTGATAGAGTTTCTGAGAGTATGAAATGAGATAATGATTGTAAAATTCTTGGTAAATGCCTGGCACATAGTAAGAAAATAATGTGACTTTATTATTATTGCCATTTTATTATTAGCACATCTCCATTTCTGATTGCCAACATCAGTTTTATTCTGAGTTCTAGAATACATCAAGTTAAACCAGATAGTGAACAATTTTAGTATAGTAATGTATAGTATTTTGAAGTCATTAATATTATCTATTAACAGTATAGGACACATTGATCACTATTCTTTTTGAAATAATCTTTTCACTTGGCTTCTGAGGTCCCTTCTACCACATCCTAGCCACTTCTTTTAGACTTCATTCCTGGTTCCTATTCATTTTCAGGCCTAGTTCTTGGAACTGTCCTCTTCTTTATCTGCATTCATTCCTTTCAGATCACATTTAAATATCAATCGCATCTATCTTGATCACTTTCAAATTTGTGTCTCCCAATCAGAACTCAATTACAGACTCATATTTAATTGCCTATTAACATCGTCATCTAGATATCTAAAAACAAACAAAAAACAGTTGCCATCTAGTCGACAGATTCATTGTGACAGCACCATATGTATCAGAATAGAACTGTTTTCCACTGGGTTTTCAGTGGCTGGTTTTCAGAAGGAGATCACAAGACCTTTCTTTTGTTACGTCTAGGTAGACTTGAACCTCTAAACCTTTGGTTAGTAGCTGAGTGCCTTAACAAGTTGCACTGCTCTGGAATATCAGAATAACCATGTTCACCTCTTAGTCTTTCTTCTAAATCTTGTTTAACCCAGAGTATTTCCTATCTCCAGGTCCCCCCCCCCCATAAATAACAAAAATCAACAACAAAAAACTTGCAGTCATTCTTTTCCCTCGTGTATCACATCCATTCCATAAAGAAATTTTATTGTTTCCATTGTCAAAATATTTCTTAAATCTTATCATTTCTTCCTACCTCCTCTGATGCCATCTAAGTCCAAGCCATTGTCATCTCTTGTCTGCACTCTCATAACCCCCTGACAATTGGTTTTACTGCTGTCATCTTTGCCCTCCTCAGAGTATTTTCAAACAGTAGCCAGAGTGACCTTCTTAAAACATAAATAAGATTACACCTCTGCTTACATCCTGTGCCTTCACCTCACTTAGATCAAAGCCAAATTAAAAAGAAAACAAAAAATTGCCTGCAAAGCACTGCATGATCTAGGCCACTTTGCCCCTGTAATTTTCTGAACTTTTTCCATTTCTCACTCTTTCTCAAGACAGTCAAGCTTCCTTGCTTTTGCTTAAGGATAACAGGCATACTCCTTCAGGACATTTACATTGACTTTTCTCTCTGCTTTGAGTACTTAACTTCCAAATATTGGCAAAACTCATCCTCTCACCTCTAAGAATTTGACCATCCTAATTAAAACTGAAACCCATGGCACTCCCTATATTTCTATACCATGTTCAACTTAAATTAAGTTGAATTAAGAATTATCACCTATTAGAATACTCTGTATTTTATTATTTAACTTAACATTGTCTGCTTCCCCTACTACAGTATTTAACTCCATCAGGGCAGTAATTTTTATTGTAATGACTATTGGTATATACTCAGTGCTAGAACAGTGCCTATGACATGGTGTAACCAAAACCAAACCCTGTGCTGTCAAGTTGATACAGACTCATGGCAACGCTATAGGAAGAGTAGAATGGCCCCATAGGGTTTCCAAGGCTGTAAGTCTTTATGGAAGCAGAGTGTTCATTTGTTCCTGTAGAGTGGCTAATGGGCTCAAACTGCTCACTTTTTGGTTCACAACCGAATACTTTGAGTGCTATACCACTAAAGCTCTTTGGTGACATGGTAAGCACTCAATAAATGCTTACTGAATAGAAGAACGATTTATCTATTCTTTATGAATTATGCATAGTGCTGTTGGTACTTTACTGTACCACTTACTGTATTCTTGGAGCTTCAGCCACCAGATTGACTTCATGTTATGTGAAAATTTCACCTCATTTGGAAGACTGGTGTCAAATATTTGGCATGTATATGCATAGAGCTTGGCATCCGCCATTTGAAATATTTAGGCTAGCATGTCCTTAGGGGATGGGCAATTACGGAAATCACCTTACTTTTCACCTCCACCTCAGATCATGGAGACAGCCTCAGCAAAACTTAAATAACAGGGACATATTGGTTTTACCATTCTTTTCTTTCAGTGTTTGTAATTATTTTCCCTTAATTATCACTTGTGACCAGAGGTGGATTATCCAATAAGCAAGGAAAGCTATCCTGAATTTGTAGCGAAACTGTTCACTATTGATTAGCAAGTAAGCACAAATAAACCTGTGATGTGGTGAAACCCATGGGAAATTGCTCACTACAAATTAGTAAGTAAGCACAAGTAAGCCCATGCTTACCTTGCTTACTGGGTAATTCATCCTTGTCAGGACTGTAATTTTGAAAAGAAAATTTGACTCTGTAGAGAGGTGCTGCGGAGTCGAGAGAGAGACAGATGCCAGCCAAACCTAAAAGCAGAATCTTTGATGTGGCAAAAAATGTGCAACTGTTCACTATAGATTAGTAAGTAAGCACAAGTAAGCCCATGCTTACTTTGCTTATTAGGTAATCCAACACTGATTGTTGCACCACTGTTACTGCAAACCACAGACCCCAATACTAAAATTACCTACTAGTTGGAATTCAGGGACTAGCTACCTTCACCATCAGCTCTTTTTTTCCCGCTAACAATTGGAGGAGTTATTGCATTACATGCATGGTTTGTCCAATGAGCAAAAGGCTAGGTGTCAATCTGAGTGACAGCCTTCTGATTTGCAAAAACTGCAATTCTGATCGTAACTATGTCACTTTACCTTCAGAATACCTCTTCTCAACTCCTCTGGTTTTGACTGCATTCTGGAGTTGAAGCTGGAAGTGGAGATCATGGGGTAAGACAGAGCACTGATGGTCTGGAGTATCAGCAACTGAGATAATTTTCACAAATGGGTACTTCATTTTTGTGGCAATGTGTGTATGTTTGGCTAGTAGTAATATAATTCCTTCCTCCCTTCCCTCCTTTCCTTCCCTCCCTTCCTCTCTCATTTTCTTTCAAGTGATAGGCATTTTTTCCAATAAAAGGAAAAGCAGGCTCATGTGGTCTCTAAGGGTAGGACTCTTCTTGTTCTAAGATTTCAATCTAATTCCTGAACAACATTATCATGTTAATAAAAACAAACAAATAAACAAACAACAACAAGAAAAAAAGCCAAACTCATTGCCATCGGGTCAGAACCTACTCATAGCAGCCCCTCCTTGGGTTTCCCAGGCAGTATCATTACAGAAGTAGATTGCCCAACCTTCTTTCTGAGGAGCGGCTGGTGGGTTTGAACTGCCAGCCTTCTGGTTAGCAGTCACATGCCTTAGGCACTACAGCACCAGAGCTCCTAATAATGAAACTATAACTTTGCTAACTTGATTATTATCCATCATCTTTGCATGGCTGAAGATGACCTTGCATGACTGATTTGGCTGCTGTTGGTCTCATTTGATATCACTGCATGTCAAGACAGCCACAATGATGAGCTTGGAATTGAAATGGCCTGGTTAATTGGCCACCGATGATAGTTGGTGGATTGATGTTTTTCCTCAGCAGTGTTTAGCCAGGTGGCTTTTTGTCAAGTATCCTGTGATACTATGATAAAACATCTATATTGCCACTGACCCAGTCAGTAGTGTAGTTGTTTTGGTTACTTCAATAATCTCTTAAAAATTGGGAAGATTTACTACTCTTCAGTGTCAGAACTGTAAGTAGGTAGAAAAGACATCTCACTTCACAGCACAGTTGGTTAGGCCTCCAGGCAATTTATCCTTCTCCCAAACTTTAGTGGCATCAGATTATAAAAAATGTTGACAGTTAGGCAGTGGACCGGGACTTGGTGCTTTGAACACCAGGAAGACTCTGTCCTTGGGCAATTGTCTGAGCATTGCTTAAGAATGATGAGTGTGGCAGAGACTGCTAGGTATTTATGAAATCTTTCCTTCTCTTCCTGGAAAGAGCTTGACTCATCTTTCTTATCATAACTTAAGACCATGTGATTGCATTTTGGCCAGTAAAAATTCAGTGGATGTGATATGTGTTCCTTCTTTGTTAAACTGATTAAGAAGGGGGTGTGCCTTTTATATCTGCTGGTTGTAGGATCAAAGAGTGGGTGGAGCTCCAAGATATAAAAGATCTCGAATTACTGAATGAAGACTGCTTGACTAGACACACTTGTTTTGGAGTGAACCCTGAGAGAGAAATAAACTCTGTGTGTGGGTGTATAAAGCCACACACACATTCTAGGATTTATCTGCGAATAATAGGTAGCATTACTGTGCTAATTAGTCTTTCATTCATAGGCAATGTGAATAGGAAGGAGAAGATTCTGGGTGAATAGGACCAGTTGGACTACTTTTGCAGAGATGTGGTGATGGTTAACTTTAGAGTTGATTCAATAAAGAATGAAAAGAATTTTGAAGAAATAGCTATTACATTAGAAATAAAGGATGAATTTAAAAAAAAATGAGACAGAAATGACCTCAACATTTTAAGCTGAGCAATTAGAATAGCAGTTACCTCAGGAAAAAAAAAAAGGGATGAGAAGAGCTGATGTGAGGATAGATAATAATTATGAAGTAAACGAAATGAATCTTGTCTGGCATATGAGTAACATGAAGTCTTGGAAATACAGGATGTGAAATCATGAGAGATCAAGGTGTAGCTTCAGAATGATGTGCAGTGGTTAAACTCTTTGTTGCTAGCCAAAATGTTGGTGGTTTGAACCTACCACCTGCTCTGTGGGAGAAAGATGTGGCAGACTGCTTCTGTAAAGATTTATAGGCTTGGAAATCCTATGGGGGAATTTCTACCTCGTCTTATAGCATCTCTATGCATAAGAATTGACTTGATGGAAATGGGTTTGATTTGGTTTAGAACGTGGTTAAAGAAAGTTGTATCATTGATAGATGACAAGTGTGATGGTAGCATAGATATGGATGGGTAGATACATATCTGCCATTGAGTCAGCTCCGATTTATGTTGACCATGTGAAATAGAACACAGCATTGCTCAGTTCTGCGTCATTTTACCAATTGCCAGCATGTCTGAGTCCATCATTGTGGCTACTGTGCCAATCCATTTCACCAAGGGTTTCTTTGCCCTCATTGACCGTCTACTTCACCAAACATGATGTCATCCTGTACTGATTGATCCTTCCTAATGACATGTCAAAATAAACTGAGTTAGACAATGTTCTGTTGTTACCAATAAGGTTTTGATTGGTTAATTTTGGGAACTAAATTGCTAGACCTTCCTAGTCTGATTTAGTTTAAAAGCTCTACTGAAACCTGTCCAACATGATGGATTCTGCAGGTATTTGGAATACCAGAGGTGTAGCTAGCAACATCACAGCAACACCTAAGCTACAAGTATGACAAACTGATAAACAAGTGGTGAATAGATGTGCATAATATTGTTGAAAGACAAATAAGAATCAGTAAAGAAGGCAGAAAAATAACCTCTAACCAAATCAAATTAAATAGTAGTATGGTGGAAATCTAGAGCAAAGAGGTAAACAAAAAAAGTTTTAATGGCAGCAAATGATTCAAGTAATCAAAAAGATAAGAAATGAAAAAGGCCGTTTTCTTGGATACTTTTAGAATCCTTCCTGAGGACATCCCTCTGCACGATCATGATGGATTTATATATGTTTACATTACTGGAATATAATTTTAAAGAGGTGGTCATTGGAATGGGCTAAGACATTTTTGATTCAGTGTATTTCAACATTTTTCAGATGTTGGCTGAGCACATTCATATTCCAGCCATTATATAAAAAGTAAGAAAGTCATAACACTAGCCATAAGGAAGAGCCACAGGTACCATGATTGGTCTATCAAATATTTCCGTGGGGACGCAGGGCTGGGATGAATGGAGTTTTTTAGGCCTGTGGGGATGGATCAAGGAGAAAGTAACATTAAAGGGAAGTGAATTTCAGGCAGGATGTAAATTGAGTGAAGACAAAACAATTATGTTAATGTAAGAGATTTGAGGAATGGTGAGAGGCCATGTGTGTAGATTGGTAGGCATGGAAAGGAGAGGACAAATTTGAAAGATTTTAGATATGGAAATGGTAAAACTTGTGAATAATAAATGTGGAAATGGGTGGAAGGTTTAAAAAGATTAAAATATGCTGCCTAAATTTGAGGATGTCTTTATAGATGTTGTGGTGAAGGATTGTATTAAATATCTAGACTATTATCACTATATTCCACATTTAGTACTGTCCTCCCCAAAAGTTATGTGTGCCTGGAACCTCAGAATGTAGCCTTATTTGGTAATAGGTTGTTTTGCAGATATCATTAGTTAAGTAAAGATGAGGTTTACTGGATTGGCCTGCTCCCCAAATCCAATGACTTATAAGAAGGCCATGTGAAGATGGAAACAGAGATTGTAGTGATGCATATTCAAGCCAAGGAACACCAAGAATTTCTGGCAACCATCAGAAACTGGGAGAGAAATATAGAACAGATTCTCCCTCAGAGCCTCTAAAAGGATCCAACCCTGATGACACCTTGATTTCAGACTTCTGGCCTCCAGAACTGTGAAAGAATAAATTAATAGTCTTTGAAATTTGTGTTACTTTGTTAGGACAGTCCTAGGAAACTGATGTATATCGCATTAATCTAGAGAAAAAATGCCTCCACTCTCTAAGTGTACTCAGTATCCAGTGTTTTTCAGATCCTCTCTTGCCTGGATTATTACAATGCCCTCTAGTTTTCCTCCTCCTATCCTTGCCTATTTTATAGTCTATTCTCAATGTAGCATCCAGAATTATCCTGCAAAAACATGAAGATATGCTTTTCCTCTTCTTCAAAGTCTTTCAGTAGCTTCCCATTTCTCTCAGAATAAAGCCAAAATTATAACATGATATCCATGGCCCTATCTAATCTGCTCCCTTGCTCCACTATCCTTACACATCCACATCATCTGCCACTCGGCTCACTCAGCTCCAGTTTCACTGGCTTCTTTGTGTTTCCTTTAGTATACCTGGCATACTTCTGCCTCAAGTTCTTGCACTTACTTTAGGCTCTGTTGGGGATGCTTTCTCTCACATATATGCATGAATCCACTCCCTCATTTTTTTTAGATCTTCACTCAAACTTTTCTTCCAGTAAGCCATACCTGGTTACTCCTAAGATGTAAGCATGCCTTTTTTATTCTCTTTCTCTATTTAATTTTTTTGTCTTTGCAATTTTCATTTTTTTAAAACTTATATACCTCGCTTATTGTTTGTGTTTTCCCACTAAAATGTCAACTTCATATATATTTTTTTCCCACTGCTGTATCAAAGGGAGTTTGGCATATAACATTGTTCAATATTTGCTGAATGAATAAAAGTTCCAAGGAAATGCAATCTATAAGAAAAAAGTTAAAATTAGGGAGATTATTTTGATAAGAAAATAAAATGTTGAGAGATAGTCCCTGTTCTCCATCAGCCAATAGTTTTATTCATTAACATTTCTCCAAACTGCCTTAAATAACATTTAATATACATTACCTAAACAGTGCAAGTAGTAATAAAAGACACAATATAATTATTATTGACTTACAATGTTAATTCTGAGATTACAGGAAGGACTTTGAGGAATGTAGCAACAAAACCAGCGTCTAAAAACATATTCCTTGGATGGGGTGAGGGTTGCAATTTGAGTGAATCTATGATCTTTGTGAATTACACATCTACAGGAAGCTGGATATAAAGATGGAGAGGTTGGAGTTTAATCAAGGCTCAAAGATCTTCTTAAATTTATTTTATTTATTTACTCCTTGATTTTGAGACAGTAAATAGGAATTAGTTATTAGCTGTTCTTGACCCTAAATCATTGTACTGGGAATCACAAGACAACCCATGCCATCTCTTTCCCAAAGTCACTATACACTTCACCAAAGATGTAACCATGAACTATAATATAAGCTTCAGGGTATGTGTTTTATATAAATGACTGAAGTGTAAGTGAGAAAGATTATAATTGTATACTTTCTGAACTGTAACACTGAAAAGGTGAAGACAATAATCCAGTCTTAATAATTACATGATTGATTCATCCATTTGTCAACATTGATTGAATTTTTCCTTTGTGTTAAGTACTGTTCTGGATGATATAGATACAAGATTAATAAAAAAATGGTTGTTGCACAAAAAATTCTCATTGTAATGGGGGACACAGGCAGGTAAGTGAATAATATTCTATAAAATATTATACAATATATTATTTTGTATAAAAATATAATGGTAGAGCTATATAAAACTCTTTTCCCTGGGAGCAAAAAACATTTGCCCTGGGAGCAAATGACAAGAAAAAGTTTAATCACAGAAGTTCCTTGTTGGAGAGATCTAGAGTATAACCATATGAGGAGAAAAACTAGTATATATGGCTTAGTACAAATACATGTATTTGTAATAATATGAAATATAAAAATGTATTTATAGAAATATGTTTATATTTTTGTAATTGTTCAAATTAATAGCTGAATTTATGAATGATGCAACATCCTTGTGGAAAATTTGAACTGGAAGTACAAGACAGATGTTAGGGCTAGAAATCAGTTTTTTGATATTATTGATTTATAGGTGATAATTGAAGCTACAAAAGTAAGTGTGGTTGTTCAGAGAGTATAGAGCATGAAGAACATACCAAAAAAAAAAAAAAAAAAGCCTGCGTTAAACATGGGTAGAGAAAGAGATGTGTGCAGCAAGAATGACGGAAGAATATTCAGAGTCAGCAGTGTAACCAGGAGACCCACTTTAAATGCCAAGAGGAGAAGGTTTTAAGAAAGAAATTGCTAATTCTGTCAAAATACCATAGAATCAAATGGAATGGCTGAAAAGAAATATTAATAGAAAAAAATATTGCAAACAGCCTCTTTAATTGATAGGTAGACTCAATGTTTTAAAATGGTTTATTATTCTCTACAGCATTAAACTTCTACATACTTACAAATACTAACTCATAAACTAGAGAAAAAAATGCACTAAATATAAAGTTTCCAATGTAGTCTTCTATTAATTCCAATAAAGCTGTTTCTTTCTCTCCTTTTATTATATTTTTTAACAATTCAGGATTGGATGAAGTCCACATGATTTCTGAATTTCTAAAATCTACTCTATATGACTGTGAGGAAAGCACAGCATGGATTTAATTTTATAGTATTTTTTTTTTTTTTTCTTTCAGGTCACTTATTTTTGCCCTCTGTTTCCTAATATTTCCTATAGCCTTTCTCTGTGGTTTTCAAAATCCCACTGGCATAGTTCTGTTTTGCCCAACTTGTGTGTTGAGATATTTTTCACACTGAGCCTAATAAATCACAGATAATGGCATTTTTTTTTTTTTTTTTGCATATGTGGTGCATCTATATCTTAATGAGTTTAGAGGCCATACTAGATAGTAAATGGACGACTTGGCACTAAGGAAGTTAAGGATACTGGTGGCGGCAATGTGATTACCGGCTAGAAGAAATGTGGATGAGTTGGTCTATGTCTAATCTGTTTGTGGCTTCCTGTGTGACACACTGTAATGAAAACATCACCGCAAATTATAAGAGTTGTCAAAATAGGCTACCAGAAGATTTTTTTGCTCTAGAGCTGGCTAACCATAAGTGTAGAGTGCTTTGTGCCATTCATGTAGGCCTCTGTTCCTCAGTGGATGTATGTGGGAGCTGAGCAATCAACATGTGATGGGAAAGTTAAACCTTTGAAGTCAATGGGTTGGGCATTTAAAGGATAGTTGTTTCATAAATTGGAATATTGAAACAGGTTGCATGTCAAGTTTCATTCCTGGCACTAAAAACCATATTTGCTTCTGAATACCAGGTGTTTAATTGGAGTATTAAAGATAATCATATCTTTTACACACTTATCACTGTTTAACAGAATTTAGGTAGATGATGTATCAGTTAAATTTACACAAACAAACCATTTTCTATAAAACTGTTTGATTATTTAGGTCTTTCCAGGAAATATATATATATATTAACAGTTTGTTCAGGCCATGTAATATAAAAAGTTCTTTGAGAAATTAAAGAAACTTAACAAATTTATTATTGAAACCACACCATAAGCATGATAATAGACATAGCACTAAGTGCTTTTCATGCTTTTATCATTTATTCCTTCCAAGAGCTCTAGAAATATGTACTACTATCCTCCCCAGGTTACAGAGTATCAGTTATAGAGGTATATACAGTGAGCAAAGGGTAGAGTCATGATTCAAATGCAGCAACCTGGCTCCAGAGTCTGTGTCCTCAACCATTCACCTATTCTTCACCTAGTTCTGTATGCTCTCTAACACGCTGCCACAAACTTTATTTCACTTGAGTTTCACACCACACCACTGTGAGACAAGTAAGGATAACTATTCATAGTCTGAAGATGAACTGCAAATAAAATTAAATGCTTCATTTTTTTGTGGGCGGAGGTTAAAGAGAAGTTTTTATTCTGCGCTCCTGGGAGAGGTTTACAGGTCCCCGAGAAGGGCCCAGGAGAGGTTCACGGGTCCCTGAGAGGGGTCAGAGAAGTCACACTGTCCAGGTGAAAGAAAGGGTTTTTCATAGTTATTTTCTTCCTGGTTCTTGCAGATTGAGAGCAGGGTATGTGTTCCAGGAACCAATAAGGTAAAAGCACCTTATTAGCATGGGGGCAGGAAGCAAAATTGAAGCACTTCATTAGCATAGTGGGCAGGATAAATGCTTCATTTCTTAAAAAAATCTGCTACAGACTGGACTCAATCCCAGGTTTCGCAATTCTATTTCAGGCTCTTTATTTGATAATTGGAGTTCCTGGGTGGTGCAAAACAGATAAGTGCCAAAAGGTTGGCAGTTTAAACCCACCCAGAGGCACCTGGGAAAAAAGGTCTGGTGATCTGCTTCTGAAAGATCAGTCATGAAAACCTTCAGAGCACAGTTCTTCTCTGAGACATATGGGTACACAATGAGCTGGAATCAGCTTGATTAATTAATCAATTAATTTATTTAATGATCAACTCCTTTTTTGTGACAGTAGAATTTTTCCTAGGAACAACAACAAAAAGCTTTCTAATATAGTATATGGATGAGTGTATGTGTTATAATACCATTCACATTTTTTTTCCTTCCCCTCACCCAAATTAACACATGACCCCCACCTAGTCCAAAATTTTCCCTCTACTTCCCATTGGTTCCCAGTAATCAACAAAGGGAATTTCCTTTCCTGAGTAAACCTTTCCTTGACTTTTTACAATAATGGACTCATACAATATTTGTCCTTCTGTGACGAGTTGTTTCACCCAGCATGTTGTTGTTGTTGTTATGTACCATGGAGTTGGACCTGACTCATAGCGACCCCTCCTTGGGTTTCCAAGGCAGTATCACTATGGAAGTAGGTTGCCCCATCTTCCTTCCGAGGAGTGGCTGGTGGGTTTGAATAGCCAGCCTTCTGGTTAGCAGTCAAGTGCCTTAGGCACAGCATAGTGTCCCCCAAATTCTTCATTTGTGTTGTGAGATGATTTACGTATTCTTCATTATTCTTCAATATTGTATAGTATTCCACTGTGTGGATGTACCATAGTTTGGTTATCCATTCATCTGTTGATGGGCATTTAGGTTGTTTCGTCTCTTTGGATCTCTTTGCTATAGTGAATTGTGCTGTGATGAACATGGGTGTGCATATGTCTGTGTCCTGTGTCTCAACTTCTTTAGGGTATTTTCCTTGTAATGGAATTGCTGGTTCAAATGGTATTTCTATTTTCAGTTTTTTAAGGAAATAGTACACCATACCATTTTCCACAATGGAAACACCATACCATTTTCCACATTTAGCAGCCGCTTCAGTAGTGTATGAGAGTTCCAATCTCTCTGCAACCTTCCCAGCATTTCTTATTTTCTGTCTTGTTGAACTTTGCTATTATTGCTGGGGTGAGATGATATCTCATTGTGGTTTTGATTTGCATCTCTTTAATGGCTAATGATCCTGAGCATTTCCTTGTATGTTTGTTGGCTGCCAGTGAACCTTCTTTAGTGAAGTGTCTGTTCATGTCCTTTGCCCATTTGTGAATTGGATTGTTTGTCTTTGGGGGTTGAGGTGTTTAGGTTTCCTATAAGTTTTAGAGATGAGTCCCTTGTCAGATATATCATAGCCAAATATATATATATTTTTTGTTTTCTCAATCTGTAGGTTTTCTTTTTACCCTTTTGGAGAAGTCTTTCAATGCACATAAGAATTTAATTTTTAAATGGTCCCAGTCATCTAGTCTCTCTTCTGCTTTCTGTGCATTTTGGGCTATGCTTGATAGTAAGTGTATTTACACCATAAATTAGGGTCCCTAGATTTGTCCCTATTTTATCTTTGATGAACTTTATAGTTTTAGGTTTTACATTTAAGTCTCTGATCAAACTTGAGTTTGTTTTTGTGTATGGGGTGAAGTATGGGTCTTATTTCATTTTCCTGCAAGTGGATATCCAATTTTGCCAGCACCATTTGTTAAAGAGGCTGTCTTTTCCCTATTTAATGGATTTTGGCCCTTTGTCAAAGATCAGCTGTCCATAGATGGATGTGTGCATTTCTGGGTTTTTGCTTTTGCTCCATTGGTCTATCTGTCTATCATTGTACCAATACCATGCTGTTTGACTACTGTGGCTGTATAGCAGGTTAGATCATTCACATACTTTAATGGAAAATATACATGAAAGTAAATTAGATTTTCTTTGATGCATTAATCCAGCAAGTAGTTTTCAGACAGCTTTTAGGGACTGGGAATGAACATATAGGATCTTGGAATGAAGACTGGTTTATGGGTAGTACCTGAGGTCATTGGATTTATAGATTCTCCCAGGGGAGATAATGTGAAAGTGTCATGCCATGGCCAATAAAGAAATGGAAATAATAAAGTGATTCTCATGCATAAGATTAAGAATTTGAAATAGTTTAAGATAGTTATTGTACTTCATATGACTCCCACTGCCTCTTCCCTGAAATCCTAAAAGATCAAGTCAGTTAAATACATATTTAATGTATGCTTAATATACCCATAACACTAGGAAAAAAGGCTAAAGATGACTGAGACCCAGCTTCAGCTTTCAAAGAAGGTCTATTTAATAGGGAATAGGCAATATGGCAATGGCGTTAATATGAGACAGAATGTGAGAAGTGTCATAAAAGTAGAAAGTTTCGTGAGGTTCAAGGAACGGTGAGAGCACATCTGGCTGGGAGCAATGCATGAAGTTTCATAGGGAAATGTTTTGTAGGATGGGTAAGATTTCAACAGGGGAGAAAGGAGCATGAGGTAAGGCTAGTGGGAGAATTTCAATACAGCGGCTTTCAATCTACAAATTGACAAAGAGAATGAGAGGAAGTTTTTATCTTAATTTCTTAAACCTACAACTATTTTTATATTTTAATGGTTCTCTGCAAAGAAGAGAAACATGAAATATATTATAATTGAATCTAAAACTTTATATTAATAGAACTTTTTTTCCTAAAGAAGTTAAAGAACAGTGCAATCAAGATAATCTGAATGATTTTAATGTCCTTTGCAGTAAGTAGAACGAAAAAAAAAAAATTGAGTGCTTAAATAATTGGCCTTTCATGATAAAGTCACTGGCAAGATAAAAATAGAGTTAGTTCCATCTTTGGAGTTTCTTCTCTATTTCTTACTACAAAATGACAGAGATTATAAAAGCTTAATTCTGGAATTTAAAAATGGATGTTAATGAAATGAATAGAAAAATGTTTTATAATATACTTTCAAGCTACAACTTTTTATTACAATTTATTTTAAACTTAGTTATATTTACAAAGGAACTCTGATTTTCAGAAACATCTGAGTTATTTTCCACCTGATGAAAATCTCTCAGCTCATCATACTATAATGTTTGAGATTCATTAGAACATACCAAAATCATTCCACTTATCAAATCAATGAAAGTACCAGAAGGTTGCTATGCTGAACAAAACCTATATAACAGACATATGTGGTAACTCCCCTTGGATCTATTAAGTTGCAGTGGTAACAGACTATGAACTCAGTCTTTAGCTAACAGTCAGAGATCCTCCTCTCTCTCAGGATACATTTCCTAGGAATGTATACCAAAAAGTGCTTAAGTTGTTAGCATTTAATTATGTTTTAGTTAATATAGGAAACATGATGGTGCAAATGAAAGAAAGGAGGGTCTGCAGTGAAGAACTTTGAATGTAACAATGATCTAGTTAGTTTTAAAACTGTCAGGCTGATTTAGGTGAAGCATGAAGTTATTTCAGTGGCCCCAAACTTCAATTCCTGAGAAGGAAGAATGGAATTTTGCCCTGAGTGAAAATAATGTTAATCACATGATTTAGAGTCTTTTCAATCTGGTTTCTGTTGATTTTATAACTAGAATTTTACCTAAACTGAGAAAGAATTAACTGATAGATCAGTGTTAATTGAATAATTGGAAAGACTCATGTTTATGTTCTTAAAATGCCCTATTTTAAGAGTTTAAGAAAATTGGAGTTCCAGTAAGATGGTGGAATAGGCAGAAAAACTACACAGATCCTTTTCAACAAAGAAAACAGGAACCAACTAACACAGATACAGAAGATAATCCTGGAATCCTGAGATTTGAAAGGAAGGATTACAGAAGTGCACTAAACTCCAACTAGTAGAAGAACCTGCATGAAAACACTGAAAAAGGAGGAATATAGAGCTGTGGACTGTCAGTGATCCTGAAGGCACAGACAGCTTGGATATTCCCAAGTGATATTGTTGTTGTTGTTGTTATGTGCCATCAAGTTAGACCCGACTCATAGCGACCCCTTCTTGGGTTTCTGAGGTGATATCACTGCGGAAGTAGATTGCCCAAACTTTCTTCCTAGGAGTGGCTAGTGGGTGATTTTATTTCTTAAGAATTAATCTAAAAATCGGCCCTGCTAGCCAGGGGCTGCATGGAGGACTGCACTGGTGGCTGATGAATAGAAGGGGAAGCATTAAAGAGGGAGATGGGCTGAGCCATGGACTTTTGGGTGTCC
>NW_006922083.1:1368642-1370584 GCF_000298275.1 Orycteropus afer afer | reverse complement strand
TTTTTTTTTTTTTTTTTTCTTTCTCCTTTTCTGTTCATATTTCTTTTGGCTTTTTAAAATATTCCTTTAAATATATTCTCTCATTTATTGCCTTTTCTCTTATTCTTTTTTTTCCTTCTTTGTTTTTCGTGAGTGTTCCTGTGTGTTTATGCAGTTTTTTTTTTTTTTGTCCTCTTAATATTACTTTTTTGATGGTTTTTCTATTGTTGTTTTTGTCTAACTGAGTGGGAGACAGCAACTGTGCCCATACAACACAACCACACCTGCACCTCCTACAGCTCCACTTACTGAATAAGAGCCACCACTTCCTTCTGCACCAACTGACCAATGATACATGACCACCAATAAGATCCTGACTCACCCTTAACTGATCTTCACAAACACGTTAACAGAGACCTGTACAGCCACTCTCATTCTCTATCACACCCACCCAGAGACAGGTGGTGAGTGCATAAGTGCTACCAACTAGTGAATAGAGGAGCACAGTACCTGGCTTACACAGATACATGCAAACAAGCAAGCAAACAAACAAAAACAAAGAAAATGAAAATCTCGGGCTATTCACTCCAACATACAATCACCAATTAAATGTAAATGCAACAAAGTCACAATGTTTCAGAGACAACAGACCAGCAGTCCACGTAAAGAACCAAGATAAAGCAGTAGAAACAAGGGAGAAGGATACAGACCCAGATCACATGCCTGGGGAAGAAGCAGCATTGGAACTCCCTGGTAAAGAATTCAAAAGAATTATATTTAGGTATCTTGAATGGATTGAGAGAAAGATCAAAGAAAACACTGAAGAAATTAAGGAAAATGCAGACACAACCCTAGAAAAATTTAGGAAGAGAATATAAGAACAAAATGTCAAAATAAATGAAAAATTAGGAATGATACAAAATCTACAGATAAAAATCCAGAAGCTTAATACTAAATTTTCAGAAATAGATAACACATTGAAAGGGCAAATGAGTAGAATTGAATCAATGGAAAACTGAATTAATGAGATTGAAGGCAAATACCTGAATACTTCTTTAGAAAGGGATCAATCAGAAAATAGAACAAAATAAAATGAAGGAAGACTAAGATTCATGTGGGATACCATCAAAAAGAATGACCTACATGTAACCAGAATTCCAGAATAGGAAGAGAAAAAGAAAAGCATTGAGAAAATTGTCCAAGATTTGCTGGAGGAGAACTTCCCTGATATGATGAAAGATGAGAATATATCTGTTCAGGAAGTCCAAAGAATCCCAAACACGACAGACCCCAAAAGAAAATCACCAAGACATATCTTCATCAAACTAAACAAAATCAAAGACAAAGAAAGAATCCTGAAAGCAGCATGGGAAAAACAAAAAGTTACCTACAAAGGGCAACCAATAAGACTAAGCTCTTATTTCTTGGCAGAAACATGCAGGTAAGAAGGCAATAGGAAGGTATATATAAAACCCTGAAAGAGAAAAATTTCCAACCAAGAGTTACATATCCAGGAAAATTTCCCACAAATATGATGGCAAAATTAGGAGATTTCCAGATAAGCAAAAATTAAGGGAATTTATGAAAACCCAGACTAACATTGCAAGAGATGCTAAAGGAAGTTTTTTGAACAGAGAACCAAAAATAGCAAATAACAACCGATCTTTAACACACATGATGACATAAGCCAGAAACTAACCTGGTTATGGAAGTATTCAAAGTAAAATAAGCTTACAAGATTATAAACAGGGAACCAAAGACATCAATTGGCAAATGAGGACAACTTCAAACCCAAATGAGGTAAAACATTGTGTAGTTAGAGAAGTTCTGAATGGTGAGGAAGTCAAGAGAGTTGCAAGATAGAGTGTTCTAAACTCAGGGAGAAAATTACAAATCATAGGAGAAGCATGAAGAAAAACGATAAACCTTCACACCACAGTAAAAAAGAGGACAAGCACAAATA
>NW_006922083.1:1352210-1353577 GCF_000298275.1 Orycteropus afer afer | reverse complement strand
AAACCAATCACTAACTTTATATGGAAAGGAAAGAGACCTTGGATAAGCAAAGCACTATTGAAGAAGAAGAGAAACAAAGTAGGAGATCTCACATTCCTGGATCTCAAAACCTACTATACAGCCATGGTAGTTAAAACTGCCTAGTAAGGTACAATGACAGACGTGTGACCAACGGAATAGAATTGAGAACCCAGAAATAGATCCATTGACCTATGGTCAGCTGGTCTTTAACAAAGGGCTGAAATCCATTCAATGGGGAAGAGATTGTCTGTTTAACAAATGGTGCTGTCAAAACTGGCTACCCATTTGCAGAAAAATGAAACGAGATCTGTACCTCACACCATACACAAAAACTTACTCCAGATGGATCAAACACTTAAATGTGGAACCTAAAACTATAAAGTTACTTAAGGAAAAACTAGGGGCAAATTTAGGGGCCTTAATATATGGCATAAATAAACTATCTAGCATAACCCAAAATGCACAAACAGCAGAAGATAAACTAGTTGAATTGGACCCTCTAAAAATTAAATTTTTATGTGCTTCCAAAGACTTTTCCTAAAGACTAAAAAGAGAACCTACAGAGTGGGCAAATATATTTGGTAACATCATATCTGAAAAGGGAATTACTTCTAAAATTTATATAAAATTCCAACAGCTCTATAAGAAAAAGACAAATAATCCAATTCAAAATGGGCAGAAGACATGAATAGACACTTCACCAAAGAGGATATTCTGGTGGCTAACAAACACATGAAGAAATGTTCATGATCATTAGCCATTCAAAAAACAAGCTGACTGCTGTTGAGTAAATTAGCCTCATAGTGACTCCTCCTTGGGTTTCTGAGGTGGTATCTCTATGGAAGTAGATTGCAGGGTCTATTAAAGAGATGCAAATCAAAACAACAGTGAGATACCATCTTACCCCAGCACTAGTAGCAAAGTTCAACCAGACAGAAAATAACTAATGCTGGTGAGGATGTGGAGACATTGGGACTCTCATACACTGCTGGTGGTACTGTCAAATAATACAACCACTGTGGAAAGCAGTATGGTGATTCCTTAGAAAGTTGGAATTAGAAATACCATTTGACCCAGCCATTCCATTACTAGGTATATACCCTACAGAAGTTTGAACCAGTATAAGAACAGATATATGCACACCCATGTTCATTGTAGCACTATTTATAATAGCTAAAAAGATGGAAACAACCTAGGTGCCCATCAACAGAAGAATTGACAACCACACTATGATAAATACACAAAATGGAATACTATGCAACCCTAAAGTATAATGTTGTTGTTGTTGTTGTTGTTATGTGCCGTCGAGTCAAACCCAACTCATAACGACCCCTCCTTGGGCTTCC
>NW_006922083.1:1329805-1352110 GCF_000298275.1 Orycteropus afer afer | reverse complement strand
GTTGATGAACTCGGAGGACATTATGCTGAGTGAATTAAGTCAATCACAGAAGGACAAATATTGTATCAGTCTGTTATTGTAAAAAGTCAAGGAAAGGTTTATATACGGAAGGAAATTTTCTTTGTTGGTTACCAGGGGTGGGAGGGGAGGGGAGGGAACACTGTTAGATAGGTAGAGACAGGTATTGATTTGGGTGAAGGGAAGGGCAATGTACCAAATGTGAGTGATTAACATGGTGGCATCGAGGAAGAGGAAGATATGGAGAGATACATGGGAGGTACAGACAACAAAGATGAACCCTTTTGCACATACAGTACTGCATTGTCAATGAAGGAAAACATGGATATACGGGTAGATAGATGGGTGGATGGGTAGACAGACTGAACTATTAGTTATGTCTAGGCAGGGGGAGTGTGCCCAAGACCATGTATAGGGTTGACAGACAATGTTTCTATAAGTGTATGGCTATGGTCCATAAGAATTCCCAGGTGTATAGCAGAGCTGACAAGGGACAAGGTTGTAGTCGCTTCTTGGGCACAGCCAGCTACCCAGAAGGAGCAAGCAGTTGGACCTGTGGGCTCGGGACCATAGTTGCAGGGGACATTAAGGTGAATTGGCATAACATAGTACACAAAACGTTGTTCCACCTCCTACTTTTTTGAGTAGTGGTTGGGATCTTAAAAGCTTGCAAGCAGCCATCTAGATGCAAGGATGAGTCTCTCCTCATCAAGAGCAAAAAAGAACAAAGAAAACCAAAGACACAGGGATACAATTAGTCCAGGGGACTGGTATACCATGTGATCCTCAGCCTTTGTAACTGTGAGACCAGAAGAACTAGATGGTGCCTGGCTATCACTGTCAACCACTCTGAGGGGATCTATGTAGGTGCTTCCAGATAGAGTGGGAGAACAATGTGGAACAAAAATCAAAATCATTAAAAAAAAGGGACCACATTTTCTGGTCTGATGGAGCCTGGGGGAATACCTCAGACTATGGCCCCTAGCTGCCCGCTGGGTCTGGAATTGAATCCAGTCCTGTGGCTTACAGCCAAACAAAAGACAGGAATATGAGCTGAACATTTACATTAGGTAGATACACTCCTTGGAGAAATCAATGACGGGAGATTAGAAGGGTTGTATATGCACAGGGAAATAACTCAAGGGGCAGGAGTGCATGGGAGGGAAGGACACAGGGAAGAGATAACTATGGGGAGGAAGTGCCAATAGAGCTGTTGCATTGTGGGAAATTACAGTCAATGTCATGAGACAAAGTGTATGTGAATTGCTGTATGGAAAGTGAATTTGCTCTGTAAATTTTCACCCAAATCATAATGAAAATGAAAAAAAAAAAAAAGAGTTTAAGAAAATTATTGCAAGATGATTTTGGGGTAATTTTTTGTTAGGTGCTTAGAGTTGTCTTCGACTCATAGTGATTCTATGTACAACAAACTTAAGCTGTTCAGTCCTGTGCAATCTTCACAACCCTTGCTATCCTTCAGCCCATCTTTGCAGCCACTGTGTCAATCCATCTCATTGGGTGTCTTTCCCTTCTTCATTGATCTTCCACTTAACCAAACCTGATATCCTTCTCCAGTAAATTATCCCTACTGACAACAAGACAATGGTGAGACAATGTCTGTCCATTCTTGCTTCCAAAGAGTATTCCGGCTGCACTTCTTTAGGACAGATTTGGTCAGTTTTTCAGGCAGTGCTTGGTATTTTCAGTATACTTCATCAACACCACAATTCAAAGGCATCAACACTTCTTTGGTCTTCCATATTCATCATCCAGTATTCACATTCATATGAGGTGATTTAAAATACTATGGCTTGGGGTCTTAGTTTTTAAAGTTACATCTTTGCTTTTTAACACTTTAAAGAAGTCTTTTGCAACAGATTTCCCCAGTGCAGTAAGTTTCCTGATTGCTGCTTCCATGGGTGTTGATTGTGGAACCAAGTAAAATGAAATCCCTGACAACTTCAATATTCATTTATCAGGATGTTGCTTATTAATCCAGGTGTGAGGTGTGAGGATTTTTGTTTTCTTTATGTTGAGGTGTAATCAATATTGAAGTCTGTAGTCTTTGATCTTCATCACTAAGTGCCTCAAATCAACTTCACTTTCAGCAAGCAAAGTTGTGTCATCTGTGTATCGCAGGCTGTTAATGAGCCTTCCTCCAATCCTGATACCATATTCTTCTTCATATAGTCCAGCTTCTTGGATTATTTTCTTAGCAAACAGATTGAATAAGTGTAATGAAAGGATACAATTGTGACACACATACTACCTGATTTTAAATCATGCAATATCCCCCTTTTCTGTTCAAACAACAGCATCGGGTCTATGTACAGGTTCCTCAAAAGCACAGTTAAGTGTTCTGGAAGTTCCATTCTTTGCAATGTTATCCATAATTTATTATGAAACACGCAGTCAAATGCCTTTACATAGTCAATAAAACACAGGAGAACATCTTTCTGGTATTCTTTACTTTTAGTTAAGATTCCTCTGACATCAACAATGATATCCTTTGTTCCATGTCCTCTTCAGAATTCAGCTTGAATTTCTGGAAGTTCCTTGTCCATATATTGCTGCAACCATTTTTGAATTCTCTTCAGCAAATTTACTTGTGTGTGATATTAATGATGTTGTTGGTAATTCCCACATTCTTTTGGATCACCTTTCTTTGGAATGGGCACAAGTATGGATCTCTTTGAGTCATTTGTCTACGTAGCCATTTTCCAGATTTCCTGACATAGACAAGTATGTGCCTCTGGAACTGCATCTGTTCACTAAAATATCTCAATGAGTATTCTATAAGTTCCTGAAGTCTTTTTTTTTTTTTTTTCCCAATTCATTCAGTGTAGCTTAGGCTTCTTCCTTCACTACCACTGGTTCTTGATCATATGATACGTCTTCAAATAGCTGAACATCCACCAGTTCTTTTTGATACAGTGACTCTATGTATTCCATCCATCTTCTTTTTGTGTTTCCTACATCATTAAACCCAGTAAGTGAGGACTAGGTATACCTAGGCTCTTAAGAAGATGCTGCAATTAAAATAAGTATTTATGGGCATGACTTGAGTATGAATTTTCTTTCTTGATACTTCTTATTTCCCAACACTTATATTTTCTGAATAAACACATTGCTCCTACTGAACCCACTGCCATCAAGTAAATTGTGATTCCATAGTGACCCTGTAGGACAAAATAGAACTTCCCCCATGGGTTTCAAGGCTGCAACTCTTTATGGAAGCAGATTAGCACATTGTTTTCCCATGGAATGGCTGGCAGGATTGAACCACCAAACTTAACCAGTTAGCAGCTGAGTGCTTAACCAATGCATCACTAGGACTCCTTCAATCACATCATTAATAACCTTAAAATGGATAATGACTCTAAAATTTTGTGGTAGTTTGTGTGTCAACTTGGCTAGGCCTGGTTGAGTGGCTGGGCAGCTGGATGTGGTATTCCCATGATGAGACTGGTAATCAACTCCATGGTGGAATCTACTGTCAGCAGCTGAGTAGCTGTCTTAGAGAATGTGGTCTGCTTCCTGTATATAAGCAGCAGCCTTGGGGAATGGTCTCTAGCTTATGGCACATGTGGATTCTGCATGTACCCATTATTGTTCAGCAGTCTGCCATGTTCTGACGACCTTGGGACTTACAAGGGACTTGAATTAATGGCCTGCCATGTTGTTTGGTAACATCAGGACTGTCCATTTTATTTGTTAGCCTCAGCAGCCAGTAGCTGCCTGAGTGAAGAGATGCCTCTAGCTTCAGTCGATCAGGAGCAAGAGGCAGAGCTGAAGCCCAGCCCCTAGAGCCTGGCACTTGGAACTCAGACTTCTATCCTCCCAAACTGTAAGAGAATAAACTCCTCTTTGTTCAAGCCATCCCATTCAAGCTATATTCTTGTCAAAATGACACTAGGTAACCAAAACAGAATATGGTACTGGGGGAGTGGGATGCTGCTCTGACAGACACCTAAAATGTGGAAACAGGAGTGGAGTGCATCCTTGGCCTGAGGCCCTGGCAGAGAGACCCTGGCATATGGCATGAGAGATGGCAGTAGCAGAGCCCAGAGACCGGCATGAGACAGTGACAGCCTTACCAGCTCACGGAAGAGAAAACTGGATGTCTTTGGGTAGGTGGCTTTCCTGATGGAGTGGGTTGCCTTTGGGTGTTAATTGGTAGAAGAGACTGGCATGACATGGAGTAGCAGGTTGGCCGGCCCATGGAGCAAGAAAGCTGAGTGCTTTTTGGGCAGGAAGATTTCCAGTGGAGTGGGTTGCCTTGGACATTAATTGGGAGAAGCGGAGAGACCAAGGAAATGGGAAGCAGAGCTGCCTCAGCCTCAAGGGTAGATCCATGGCCTCTGGGGGTAGAACTACCATAGCCCCCTAGGTTTCAAAGAGCTATACTTCACCAACTTAGTTCTGGAGTGTGGGGCTGCTCGTTCATGTGAGCCAGTGGAATGGAGCTATAGCTGCTGCCCAAGAGTGAGGGTGCAGGGCGGCCATGCCCAAGAGGAAGAGGAACGGGGCCCACCATGCCAAGGGGGTAAGGTTGTCATTCTGCAACTAGGGGATTAGAGCCGCCCAGTGAAGGAGATCTGTAGAGGTGCCAAGTTGACAAGGGGTGGAATTGTGGTAGTTAAGTTTGTGTGTCAACTTGGCTGGGCCTGGTGGAGTGGCTGGGCAGCTGGATGTGGTATTCCCCATGATGAGACTGGTAATCAACTCCAAGGTGGAATCTACTGTGAGCAGCTGAGTAGCTGTCTTAGAGATGTGGTCTGCTTCCTGTATATAAGGAGAAGCTTTGGGAATGGTCTCTAGCTTACAGCTTGCTTGAACCCTGGATGTAGCTGAGTTGTTGTTCAGCAGCCTGCCAAGCCTCCCAAACTATAAGAGAATAAACTCCTGTTTGTTCAAGCCATCCCATTTGTGGTATATTCCTGTCAGAGCAGCACTAGATAACCAGAATAAATTTCATTTCAGATCATTTAATTCCAAGTGATAGTACTTTGTAGGAAAGATTTTATGTTAAAACCAAAATTGATTGGTGAAGGTCCTTTCAATAGTACATGAAGACTCATTTCATGATTGCTAAATATTTTCTATGATTTCATTTATGTTTATTAAAATTAAACACTACCCAAGCCTGGATATTCTGTACCTCTCCTCTTTGTGATCTATATGGGTTTAACTAATGTGTATTCTAGGAGCTCTGGTAGCATAGTGCCTAAGGCACTTGACTGCTGAAAAGAAGGCTGCCGGTTCAAACCCACCAGCCACTCCTCAGAAGGAAAATGGGGCAATCTGCTTCCGTAGTGATACTGCCTTGGAAACCCAAGGAGGGGTTGCTGTGAGTTGGGTCCGACTCGATGGCACATAACAACAACAACAATGTGTATTCCTGAGAGAGTACTCAGAAGTTTTCTCTTTGTTGGTATTATTATTATTATTTAACAATGTACTTCCTTTTCTTTGAAATTTTATTTGAAAGATGTTAATAAAAATATGGTTGATTCAAACCTTATATGTGTAAAATTGAACAGGTTGTATTTTTTTCCATTTAAATACCTTCAGATCTTTAGTATTTTTCAAGGAAATAAAAAAAAAAAAAGTCCCTCAACCTCTGATTAAATATATATTTAAACTTATTTGGTACTACTTAATTTAATTTTATTATTAGCTTTTCAAGAACAATATGAACAATGCTTTTTATATGATTTGTCTCTGGAAAGCAACTGTCAGCTGTCAATTTTATCAGAACTGAGCTTTCTTTATGGGTGAAATCCAACATTAGCAACTCCTCCTTTATCTCATAGGCTAATACATTCTGAACATAATAGCTTGATTTATTCATTTAACAACTGTTTATTGAGAGCCTGCCTCAGGGCAGGGCATTGTTCTAGGCACTTCATGCAAATGAAGCCATTCCAGATTCCATCACTCAGTTCTAACATATTTTTCTATTAAAAATATTTACATGAGTGAATCATTCACACAGTTACAAAAAATTAAACAATGTGCTATTGTAGAAAGCAGAAGATAAAGGGTTCCCCTCAGCTTACCACTGTTTCTTTCAGTTCCCAGGGTTAACAACTTTCCAGACTTTGGAGGGTATACTTCTAGACATTTCTCTATGCATGTATAAGAATATGTATATACAAATAAAAGCATCTCTGCATAAACAATAACAACGGGGGACATTTTATTTTAAAGTATTGTTCAGTAATTTGCTTTTAACAGCATATATATATATATATATATGCTGTATATGATATATATATATATATATATGGTGGTGCAGTGATAAAGGCATTTGGCTGCTCACAAAAAGGTCAGTGGTTCAAACACACTAGCTTCTCCTTGGAAGAAAGATGAAACAGTTTACTTTACAGTCTTAGAAACCCAATGGAAGTCACTATGAGTTGGAATTGACTGGATGGCAGTGAGTTTGACCTGGTTTTTATACATAATATAGATATTTATAAGGAGTTCTGGTGGTGTGGTGCCTAAGGAATTTGACTGCTAACAAGAAGGATGGCAGTTCAAACCCACCAGACGCTCTGTGGAAGGAAGATGGGGCAATCTACTTCCATAAAGATTTACCACTTCAGAAACCCAAAGGGGGTTAAGCATTGGAATTGTTTGGTCAAATAACAGAAATATTTAAAAGTTTTGATCGATATCAAATGATATATATGTTAGTTATCATTTGCTGTGTAACAAATCGCCACAAATTTAGAGACTGAAATAACACACATTTATTTTTTCACTCTTTCCAATGGTCAGGCCTCTGTGCACAGTGAAGATGGGTCCTCTGACCAGGGATTCACAAAACTGCGATCAAGGTACGGTCTGGAGTTGGCATCGTGCCTATGGTTTGGGGTTCTCTTTCAAGCTCCTTTGGTTCTTGAAAAAAAAAAAAGCATTTAATTGCAGCTGTAGAACTTATGCTGGCTTCCTTTTTCAAGAAGTAGTCTCTATTTCTTCCAGTTGTGATCTCTAGACATTCTTTTAAAGGGCTCATCTATTTTGGTCAGAACCACCTATTATAATATCCCTTTATATCAATTGACTAGGGACCTTAATTGGATCTGAAAAATCTCTCCACTTTCGCCATATAAAGCAATATAATCATAGGAGTTTCTTCTCATCATCTTTGCATATTTTATTTGTTAGAAGCAAGTAAGTGTTCCTGCCCATATTCAAGGGGAAGGGATTATACTAGGATGTGGGTCATTAAGGGTCATCTTAGAATTCTAAGTACTATAATGTAATGAGTGTTATCATTTTATATGCCCATCAACCTTTTTGAGGAAGCCCTTATTGGTCAGAGTTTAGTCAGGAAAATGGAAAGCATTCTATGAATTCCAAGAATGAGATTTTAGTACTTGGAATTAGAAGCTTCTACAACCAATGGAAGGGCTGGAAGAACAGATCCAGGTAACTGCTAGCAAAAATCTCTCACTATAGCACCAGTGAGGAGCTCTGGTAGCATAGTGCCTAAGGCACTTGACTGCTAACCAGAAGGCTGGCGGTTCAAACCCACCAGCCACTCCTCGGAAGGAAGGTTGGGCAATCCTACTTCCGTAGTGATAACTGCCTCGGAAACCCAAGAGGGGTTGCTATGAGTCGGGGCCAACTCGATGGCAAACAACAACAACAACAACATAGCACCAGTGCAGTTGTTTCTTAGAATTACCATCTCCAAGAATCTTTGGGAAGGTTTAATCAACTGTATCAGTCTGGAGTAGTGATATGAGTGGGTCCCTAGACTTTGGGAGTCTCACATCTTCGCACATATTTACTTGCAACAGTTTTCTCCCTTCTTTCTGCCTTTCTAGCTCCTCACAAGTACTTCTTATTGGCATGGTACCTGGAACCATGCATAGAAGGGATGGAACCATGCATAGAAGGGATTTGGAGAAATGCAGTCCCTGGCTTCTCTTCTTGGAAGATGCAAGGGTCTTTAGAAGGGGAGAGAGTGATGCTTTGCTAACACCAGAGAATTTTGTCCCCATTCCTTCATCCATGTCAGTAGCAGAAATGATCAGTTTTTAAAAATTTTATAATTATCATACCAAATTCTCATAGACTCTGGAGCCATGGAGGCTGAATGAACCCCTGAAACTATTGCTCTGAGATAAACTTTAACCTTAAACCAAAAATGCCCCCTGAAGTCATCTTAAAACCAGACAGTAGTTTATCTTAACTAGTAAAAATTGTCTCCCCTGAGCATTATGCGCTTTTAAGAACTATCTATATTGGATCAAAATGACAACAGCAACTCTGAAGATTAGATAGGAACCTTAGGGGGCAGTGAGTTTATGTTAATGGAGGAGGAACAACCCAGAAATAGAGAGTGAGATGGGCTGCACAACTCAAGGAATGTAATCAATGCTACTGCATTGTACATGTTGAAAGTGTTGGATTTGTATAAGATTTGTTGTGTATATTCTCAACAAAAACAAAATAAATAAAAATTAAAATGTGTAATACTGATAGATATGAAAAATAGGCATGTATGGCTAGTTTTAACTTAGATTTCCCTGATCATCACTAAGGTGGATTATCTTTTTATCTTAATATTTTAATCTAATCCAAGCACACAATGTATATTTCATCTCTTAGAAAATCCTGACACTGACTTGGGAGGTCCAAATGTTTTCCTACATATACCATCCAACCTGCGAGCAAAGAACAAAGATGGTATTGTTTCATTCAGTAAGAATACTTTTAAAGGGCTGGTGCATTGAAAGTGTTTACATATTCACATTTCAACAGTGGATGAACATGCTGAATGTACCCATAAAGCCTTCCCAACCAATAAAAAACCCCAAACCAAAACCATAGCAAAATGTTAAAGAGGTATTCTTTGATTTCAATTTAGGTCAAGTATGAAAATATTTTCATTCTTTGACTTCCACATATAATGTATTCCAATGTATCTTGAGCCTTTGAAAACAGTTCATGTTCTAAAACAAGTTTTTAATATTGATAATAATAATTAAGTATATTTCTTCCACTACCACAATTATCAGTCAATGACATCCTTTGTACCCATGGTATTGAGGCTATTTTGTCCTTTACAGGAGAGAAATAATATAAAATATGTGTATTGTTCTGAATGAATCTATAATTTGGTTACTAAGAGGAAATTGTATATTTATTAAATAGATGCTTATTTCATGCCTATTATGTGTGAGACAATGTTTTAGGTGCAAGGGATACAATATATTCCTCAGAGAGCAGCAAGTATAGCAGAGTTAATAAACATTATCAAGTAACTCCATAAACAAATATAAAATAGTCATTCTGAAAAATGACAAGACATGTAGCATTTTGTAAACTTGTGAGAGGATTTGACTTCAACAAATTGAGGCCTGAGTTAAGATCTCAGAGATGAGTCTTAACTAGGAAAAGAAGAACAGAAGAAGTTTTGAAATAGTTGCAAACAGCAGGCAAAACTTGGTTTATATGATGGAATATATCAATTAGATAAAGAGCTCTGATGGTGCAGTGGTTAGAGCATTTGGCTGTTTACCAAAAGGCCCACAGTTCAAACCTAACAGCAGCTCTGTGGGAGAAAGATGAGGCTATCTGCTTCCATAAATATTTATAGTCTTAGAAAACCTATGGGACAGTTCTACTCTCATAGGGTCACTATAAGTCAGAATTGACTTGATGGAAGTAGGTGAGTATTATTTATATATTGTCATAATAACAGTCAAACACACACTCTACCACTCAGTGTCTCACAGTCTCAAGAATTTATATTCAATTAATGGCTCTGCAGGTAATCTACTCTTTAGTTGATATTTGTTGGATTCAGTAGATTGGCTCTGCTTGAAGCTGCAGTTCAGTCAGGCTAAGCTCCAAATTCTATTGGGATATGGTTAATTTGCTTTGGTACACAGATTGAATGGGTAGGAAGTCTTTGAGGTATGTTCTTCTCATGGTGGATCTAGGAGTGCAATAGCCAAGCTCTCTGAATCATTCTTGCTAACATTCTATTGGCTAAAGCAAGTAATGTGGCCAAGTCCACCATGAATGGATGGTTAAGAAGGCTCTAACCAATGTGAACAGCAGGGAGTAAATTTGTATTGGACAATAATCCAAGCTATCACAGGGGCTCATAAAGGCAACTATGGAGTAAAGATTAACAAAAGTTACATTAACAATAACGCTAAATATGAAAAATATAAAATGATATAGAATTTAAGAATATAGGAAATCGTAAGGGTCAAATTAGTCATCCAGTCCTCTAATAGTTCTGACTAAGGGGAGGATTGAGCTCAGACATATATGCAAAGGTTACATGAAAAATAGGTGTGGTAGTTAAAGTGATGTGTCAACTTGGCTGGGCCTGGGTTTGACTGGGTGGGCAGCTGGATGTAGTATTTCTCATGGTGAAAATGGTAATAAGCTTCATGGTGGAATCTACTGTGAGCAGCTGAGTAGCTGCCTTAGGAATTTGGTCTACTTTCAGTATATAAGGAGAAGCTTTAGGAATGATTTGTAGCTTTTGGCACACTTGAACCTTGCATGTCGTTGAATCGTTATTCAGCAGCCTGCCATGTTGTCTGCTGATCTTGGGACACTTAATAGACTTGAATCAATGGCCTGTCGTGTGGTTTGGGAATATTGGGACTGTGCCTTTTTACTTGTTAACCTTGGGTTTGTCAGCCTCAGCAGCCAGCAGTTGCCTGAGGCAAGAAAGCCCCCAGCTTCAGTGGGCCAGGAGCAAGAGGCAAAACTGAAACCCAAGGTTGAGGGGCTTTCACCCAGCCCCTAGATCCTGGCACTCTGAACTCAGACTTTTAACCTCTAAAACTGTTAGAGAATAAACTCCTGTTTATTAAAGTCACCCGTTTATGGTGTTTTCTGTTAGAGCAGCACAAAGAAACCAAGACAGTATGAGACTGAATAGTCCCACTGGGGAAGCATGAAGGCAAGTGCTATTGGTGAGGAAAACAAATCAATCATTAGAAGTGCAAAAGTGTAGAGGTAAGAATATGACACTCTGACAGGTGTAATAAAAAGAACCAACATTGAAAACAGGGTATGCTTTGGGAAATTCAGAGATATCAGGAAGAAAAGCTTAATTTGGGCAGGATTTTTTGAGATTTTGAAGATGAAGCTATGGAATTTTGGTTTTAAGCTTAAAGCTATCTTGAAAGTTTTTGTACAGAGTAGGTATGTATCATAATTGTATCTGAGGCACATTTAACACCAACACAGTTTGCAAAATGGCTTGAAAAAAGGGCTGAGTTTGAGAACAATTAAAAGGCCACTATAATAATCTATAGGACCCCAGGTGGTGCAGTGGTTAAAGCACTTGGCTGATAACTGAAAGGTCAGTGGTTCAAACCCACCAGACACTTCTGTGAGAGAAAGATGTGGCATTCTGATCCTGTAAATACTTATAGATCTGGTAACCCTGTGAGGCAGTACGAGCTAAAGAAAGAGTTGGAGTAGGAAGAAAGCAAACATCACGTCATGAAAGACAGACTCTTTAGGGTCTGATGTTTGGTTGAATTTGTGAAGAGAAGAGAGGTGGTATAATAATCATGAGATTTATCATTTATTAGTGTGAACCACTTTATATTCATTAACTAATTTGATCTTCAGAGCAGCACCTCAAAGAAGTGAGAACCAGTATTATCTTCATTGAGTAGTGAAAAAAAATCTGAGACAGAGAGAGATTAAATAGTTGAAATAAATTCACAAATAATAGCACATGAAGGATTTAAAACTAAACAGCCTGACTCCAGAGCTATTACTTTTACTAGCTACACTTGACTGCCTCCAATCCCCCATTCAACTACTGATATAAAAAGTAAAGAGAACAGAGACTACTCTTGAAAGTCAGCTTCATCTAATTTATTTTCAGGGTTTTCTTAAAACTACTCAGTGATACAGAAAAATACTTAAATATTAAAAAGAGCCCAAGCATCAGATGGGGACAGTTAACATTTTCTAGCAGTATCCTAGTGTTAAACTTAGAACATATCAACGTTGACTGTTATATTCTATGTTTAAAAGCTAATTTGGATTTCTTCCTTTTAACATCACATATAGTCATAAATTGTTTCTAGAAGGAATAAGTAGATAATAAAAATTACAGTATGCCAGACCACTAAGTCATTAATAATTCAAAGTTAAAAGGAGGGCCTAGTGGCACACATTGCTATTTAAAAAAAAAAAAAAATCATTATGTTTGATCTCCACATGCTGATCAGTCTAACTTAGAAAGCATGCATTGATATTTCTCTTATGTGGCTTATCTGTTTGTTTCAGATATAGTTTAGGCTCATATTATTTTCTATATGATCAATCTTTATTTTTTTAAAGAAATGTCTATTATAATTGCATTTTTTATTTGATCTACAGAAAACTAAGTGAACCAAAAATAAATTACTTATTTGCAAGCCCTGATATGATTACTTTTCACTTTTCATTATTGAATGCCTTTTCTGCACTCTACAAAAATACTACCTCAGTTAATACCTATTGAGGTTTAAGTAAATGATAATCCCACCCCACCTATGTATCAATAAAATACGATCATATTTTTGGAATGTTTCTGCGTAATTGATTGTAGCAGTTGACAAATTACTAATTGCATTAAGAATCTAACTTTTACATTTTAATGATTGAAAACAATAGGAGTTAATTCTTACTTGTGAACAAGTCTGATGCAGGTGTTCCTGATCTGTAGGCAGCTTTCCTTCATGTGGTGATGAAGGAATCTAGGCTTTTATTGTCTTGTTGATTCACCATCTCCCAGAATATGAGAGTCCTCTGCAGTAGTTTGCAGGCAGATGAAGAGAATGGAGAAGGCATGCTACTTCTTAAAATTCCTGTTGTGGAAAAGACATACATCTCTCTTGTTCTCATTCCATTGGTAAGGGCTAGCCACACATGCATGTAAGGGATACTGAGAAATTTAATGCATGACCTGGAAGCTACCTCCCCACAATTACACCACATTATAAAGTTAATTATCTCTGACAAATTGCTAAACAAAACATCTTACCTGATAGTGGCAGAATAGAATATATTGACTTACATTTGTTTTATTCCTTAGTGTTAAATTTTTTGTCTTTATTAAATGTTTTTTTTTTCCCCCATTGGATGGGTAGTTATGGCAGAGGGGTGATGCTCATCAACACCCCAAATGCCTCCCTACATTTCTCAGATCCCTTGCAGCTAGATCAGGCAATATGACTAAAGTTTTGGCCAAAGTACTATGAATGGAAGTGATATATGTCCTTTTAAGATCAAGAATAGAAGAGCTGGTTTGCAGTTCTCCAGTTGTTTGTGCACCTGTGGTGACAACTGAAGAAGTCATGTGGTCCAGGTGGCACATTCACTAGATGCTGTATAGTCACTGTACAACTGGGCTCCTGAATGACTGATGAACAAATCTACCTACTGACTCTCATGAACTATGTGAAATGAGCAAAACATAAACTTTTTGTGTTAAGCTAATATAATTTTGATGTGGTTATTCACTGAAGCATTTGTAGTTGATACTGATTTACAAAGATGTTGGTATTGAAAATGGGCTGCTCTATAATAAACTCTAAATATATGGCATTCTTCAAGTAGTCAAGTGACAGGAAGTAAGAAAGATTGATATTGGAAGTGGAAATAATGGTGATCTTAGATATGCAATGTTACAAAAAGTTTGACAAAATGTCTTAGGAAACAGAATGAATACCTAATGAACTTACAGATCTAGGGGGAAAAAAAACAATAAATATGTTCCTACTGTGTGTTGGTTTTTATTGGCTTTTTGAGTAAAGAGATTATAAGAAAAAGATGAGCTCAGGAGATAATTGGACAATTTCTAACAGAAATTAAAAGGAAAAGGGAGATTTGAGAAATTTTGGGCTTTGCAATGTAGTTAACTAATTCCTGACCCCAAATAATAAAGATAATATTGAGAAAGACTTTGGGAACAAACTCCCAGTAAAATGTTTTAAGGATTAAATTGCTTCTCAGAAAAGATCAGACTAAGTGTATGGCACCCAGAAAAACCATTCAGTTGAACAAAATGGCTCATGGAAAAGAGAAGATTAAAAATTTAACTTTTCCCCAGAGTGCCTACAGCCTCAATGATTGCGGCTTAAATCAAAATAAATAGGGGCTGTGGTTGTATGTGTGTGTGGCTGTGCATCGCAGTGTGTGTGTAGGTGGAGGAGAAAAAGCCAGAAGGGGAAAAAAAAAAAAAGAAGAAGAAAATCTGAGACTGTCTGGAAATGAACACAAGAATTTCATTAAGTAAATCTTTAAATATTTTTGATAAAATCATACTACTAAAGAAATCATAAAGGATCCTGTGATTTTTCAAGATTTGAAAGAAGGCTTGGGACCCCATCCTTCTCATGTGGAAGTGGTTGAGAAATCTGGCAGTCTATGGGGCTCATTCTAATGACCCTTTCAGTTGTAGCCAAAGAGGATACTGAAAAGAAAAGAGAAAAAATTCCTGAAGGATGGAGACAGGGATATCTTCCAAGGGTGTAGAATTAGGACCTAATCAAGGAGTATTCGTATGCTGTTGGCTGAAAGACTTCATAGAGTCTGCTTAGTGGGATTTCAGATTTGCTATATGACGGTGAACTCTGTGTGCCACCCAAACATCCTATTTCTTAATAGGCTTTTACTGTGGTTACATCCCATCCCTGTGTACTGAGTGAGTGTAGGAAGATGGGTTTATATTTCAAAGTGATTTAGAGATGACTCTGCATAGAGAAACTTTGGTGGTGTTGTGTTTAAAGTACTCGGCTGCTAGCCTAAAGGTCTTCCGGGGGAAGAAAGATGTGGTGTCTACTTCCTTAAAGATTACAGCCTTGAAAACCCTATGGGGCAGTTCTACTCTATCCTACAGGGTTGCTATGAGTTGGAATCTACTCACACAATGAGTTTTTCACACTCAGAGATAATAAACTTTGATTAGAATGCCAAGTGGATGGACCTTCAGGCTATCTCCCTTGAGGAGGGCTTGAATGAGATCCATGTGTGGATAGAGAAGAAGAAAGGAATGTTCTTAGAAGAGTAGAGTGTGGTAAATATATTGATGCTCACCCAGTGTTCCATCTGCTCCCCATATTTCCCAGCTGGACTCTCTAATTGCATGGAACAGAGTCCCTTGCCAAACTTAACAGGGCTTGTAGCATAGAGGGTAAGACATGAAATAGGGGGAAAATTTAAAAAGCAGAGAAGTTAGAGATGATTAAGAGACATTTTACTCACTCTACAATTTATCTAGGATTAGCATGGAATCCGTCATCCATATGGGTGAAAAAGAAATTTAGGGAACATTTACATATGCAAGATACTGCTCTCAGTACTTTGCCTCACTTCATCATCACAATAACTCTATGAGTTGGTACTACTATTATCCTGATTTTACAAATGACAAAACTGACAAAGAACAAGGTTAAGCAGTTTGTAAGTGGCACACAGATAGTAAGCACTGAAGCTGGTATAGGTGGCCTCAAGTTGTTTTATATACTGACTAACAGACAAAGTTAGGAAAGGCTCTAGAATAAAGATGAGGATACCAGAGGTTCTGTCTTTATAATAATTGGTACTTTTGCCAGAACAAGTGAGGTGAAGTGTAAGAAGCACCAGAGACTGGTTTTCTTGTTTGAGGCCTTATATAATATAACTTTTTCCAACTGTTTGTAAATTTGTCTATATTGGCAACACTTATTTGAGGGAAAATGTTTATGATAAAATTTGACTTATAGCTATTTCCTTTTTACATTCTTCTCTGTTTTTATACTTCAATTGTGATATCGTGCCATATATGCTTAGTCAAAATACATGATAATACTTTGTTAATCTAATATCAAATTCAAATACCTGTTTAATATAATATAAAATTAGAATAAGACTTCAAATTGTCCTTAAGAATCATTGTGTGTATAAGATGTGTCATTCTTTGAAATAGTCTTTTAAAACTTCTGCATATATAATACTTTTAAAGGATAAAAGGAAAAGACAGGACATTACATGAACTGTTGATATTTGGTGATTTTTTGCTTCAAATTGAGTTTAATATATTATACTTGAGATTAATTTTCTCTTAGTGCTACCAAACTATGAAAAAAACAAGTTTTTTTGAGTCTATTACAACTCATGGCAACATCACATGTCAGAAGATAACTGTATTCATAAATTTTTCAATTGTTGATTTTTCAAAAGTATATTGCTGGACCTTTCTTCCAAGGTACCTCTGGATGTACTTGAACTTCCAACCTTTTGGTTAACAGCTGGATACATTAACTGTTTACACCTTCCCCCACACCCCAGTAGTGCACCAAATTATAGATGCTATAAAAAGAGTGCCAGCACTTGTTTATCAATTTCTTGTATTGTAGTGGCTTGTGTGTTGTAATGATGTGGAAAGCTATGCCACTGGTACTTTAAATACCAACAGGATTACCCATGGTGGACAAGTTGCAGCAGAGCTTCCAGACTAAGACAGGAAGGAAGACAGGGCCAGCCACTTCTGAAAAAATGGTCACTGAAAACCTCATGAATAGCCATGAAACACTGTCTGCTATATTCCTGGAAAATTTTATGAATAGCAGTGAAGTACTATCTGATAATACTGCCCAAAGATGAGCCCCTCAGGTTGGAAGGTACTCAAAATATGACTGGGGAAGAGCTGCTTCCTCAAATAACAAAAAGAGTTGACCTTAATGATAGAGATGGAGTAAAGTCTTTGAGACCTTCATTTACTGATGGAGCGTGACTCAAATGTTTACAAACAGCTGCAAGCATTCATAAATAATCAGAATGTAGAATGTATGAAATATGCATCTAGGAAAATTATAAGTTGCCAAAAATGAAATGAATGCATAAAGATAAATATCCTAGGCTTTAGTGAACTCAAATGGACTGGTATTAGCCATTTTCAATCAGACAATCATATGGTCTTCTATGCTGAGAATGACAAAGAGAAATGGTATTGTATTTGTTGTCAAAAAGAACATTTCAAGATCTATCCTGAAGTAGAATGGTGTCATTAGTAGCATAATAGCCACAGGCATAAAAGGAAGACCATTTAGTACTACAATTATTCATATTTATGCACCAATCACTGAAGCCAAATAGGAACAAATTGAAGATTTTTACTAAGTTCTGCAGTCTGAAATTGACCAAATATGCAATCAAGATGTATTGGTAATTACTGGTGATTGGAATGAAAAAGATAGAAAAAAAGAAGATGCTTTGATAGTTGGAAAATATGGCCTTGGTGAAAGAAATGATGCTGGAGATCGTATGATATAATTTTGCAAGACCAATGACTTATTCATTGCAAATATCTTTTTTCTTCAACTTAAGTGGGGACTGTACATGTGGACCTCACCAGATGGAAAACACAGAAATCAAATCTGTAGAAAGTGGTTATGGAGAAGCCCAGTATCATCAGTCAGAGCAAGGCTAGGTGCTGACTGTGGAACAGACCATCAGCTGGTCATAAGCAAGTTTATGGTGATGCTGAAGAAAATTAAAATAAGTGGATGAGAGCCAAAATACGACCCTGAGTATATCTCTACTGAATTTATAGACTGTATGAAGAATAGATATGGCACAATGAACACCGATGGCTGAATACCAGATGAGTTGTGGGATGACATAAAGCACAAAGAACATTATACATGAAGAAAACCAAAGTTTATTAAAAAGACAGGAAAGGAAGAAAAGGCCAAAATGGATGTCAGAAAAGACTCTGAAGCTTGCCCATGAATGGAGAGCAGCTAAGCGAATGGAAGAAATGATGAAGAAAAACAACAAAAAGAGCTAAATGGAAGATTTCAAAGGGTGGGTTGAGAAGAAAAAGTATTATAATGAAATGTACAAAGACTTGGAATTAGAAAACCAAAAGGAAATAACATGCTCAGCATTTCTCAACTTGAAAGAATTGAAGAAACAATTAAAGCCTTGAGTTGCAATATTGGAGGATTCCATGAGCAAAACATTGAACGACGCAGGAAGCATTAAAAGAAAATGGAAGGAATACACAGGGTCTCTGTACCAAAAAGAATTGGTCAATATTCAACCATTTCAGGAGGTAGCATATGATCAAGAATAGATGGTACTGAAGGAAAATGTATAAGCTACACTGAAGGCACTGACAAAAAGCAAGGCACTAGGAATTGAGGGAATATTTATTGAGATGTTTCAACAAATGGAGGCAAGGCTGAAAGTACTCACTCATTTATTTCAAGAAATTTGGAAGAAAGCTGCCTGGCTAACCAACTGGAAGAGATCCATATTTTTCCCCATTTCTAAGACAGATAATCCAACGGAATGTAAAAATTACTGAAGCATATCATTTATATCATATTCAAGTATAATTTTGCTGAAAGTAATTAAAAAATGGTTCCAGCAGTGTATTGGCAGGGAACTGCCAAAAACTCAAGCTTTGATCATCATAAATACTTTAAGTCCTCTTCACTTTCAGCAAGCAAGTTTGTGTCCTCTGCATATTGTACGTTGTTAATGAGTTTTCCTTCAGTCCTGATGTTGCATTCTTAATATAGTCCAGCTCCTCAGATTATTTGTCAGCATACAGATTGAATAAGTATGGTGAAGGAATATAATCCTGAGGCACACCTTTCCTGATTTTAAACCATGAAGTATCCCCTTGTTCTGTTAAATGACTGCCTCTTGGTCTATGTATAGGTTCCTCATGAGCACAGTTAAGTGTTCTGGAATTCCCATTCTTCTCAATGTTATCCATACTTTATTATGATCCACACAGTCATATACATTTGCATAATCAATAAACACTGGTAAACACCTTTCTGGTATCCTTTGCTTTCAACTTACATGCATCTGACATCAGCAATGATATGCTTCATTCTTTTGTACATTGGGTCTTTGTGAGTTGGAGCAGACTCGAGCACATCTAACAACAACAACAGTGAAAAGGAAAATATCTATGAAACACTCAAATTTCATAGTTCCTATAACAAAATAAAACAACAGTAATACTCATTATTTTTATATTGTTGTTGTTAGGTGTCATTGAAGGAAACACTGCCTGGTCCTTTGCCATCCTTACAATTTTGCTATGCTTGATCCCATTATTAAAGCTGTTGTATCACTCCATCTTGTTGAGAGTCTTCCTTTTTTGCTGACCATGTATTTTACCAAACATGATATCCTTCTACAGGGATTGGTCCCTTCTGAGAACACGATCAGATTATGTAAGACGAAGTCTGGCCATTTCTGCTTCTAAGGAGCATTCTGGCTGTACTTTTTCCAAGACAGATTTGTTCATTTGTCTAGTCTATGGTATTTTCGGGACCTCTGGTAGCATAGTGGCTAAGGCACTTGACTGCTAACCAGAAGGCTGGCGGTTCAAACCCACCAGCCACTCCTCGGAAGGAAGGTTGGGCAATCTACTTCCGTAGTGATACTGCCTCGGAAACCCAAGGAGGGGTCGCTATGAGTCGGGGCCGGCTCGATGGCACATAACAACAACAACAACAACAATGGTATTTTCAGTATTTTTCACTAACACCACACTTCAAAAGCATTAATTCTTCTTTGGTCCTCTATTTATTATCCAGCTTTCGCATGTATACGAGGCTATTGAAAATACCATGGTTTGGGTCACATGCACCCAAAGCCATGGGTCTTCACAGTGACATCTTTGGTTTAAATAGGTTTTTTGCAGCAGATTTGCCCAGTGCAATAAGACACTTGATTTTTTAACTGCTGTTCCATGGGTGTCGATTGGGACCCAAGTAAAATGAATTCCCTGACAATGTCAATCTTTTATCTGTTTAATGGGATGTTGCTTATTAATCCATTTGTAAGGAGTTTTGTTTCCTTTATGTTGAGGTGTAATCCATACTGAAGGCTGAATACTTTTTACTAGGCACTCTTAATTGTATCTTAGAACTCACATTTTATTTTTTATTGCAATAGTGGTTATCCATTAATTTATTATTCTGAATTGTTTCCTGTATTGTTAAGTTTGAATATTCATATTAGAATTCAAAAGTAGAAGAATATCTAAATTATAACATTCTAGTTATATTATACTTTTATCTGATTTTTTTCAATTTTAACAAATTATAAATATTTTATATTGCTTCAATAATATTGTTAATTTTATATTTTATTATCTCAATGAAAGCAAAAGCATACATTGAAAATGGAACTTAACCCATAAGTGATGGCTTAAAAGAATATTTGAATGTGAAGTAGTCCTTCTTTAAAGCTCCCTAAACTTCATAAGAAGATATGTCCCAATATAAGACTCACACACTTTCTAGTGATGGATGAAATATTTCCAACCATTTACCTATTGTAAGAAATAGTTCACTGTAAAATTCAAGTTCAGAACTCATAGTATCAACATGGATCAACACCTGTTTTACTTTAAACAAATACTAAGTGTTTCAGAAATGGCTTAGTTGATATGCCATAATACATATATCACACCCTATGGTGCAGTGTCATTTCAGCATATTTTTTTCTACACTTCTCATCACAGTAGACTTATGTAATAATAATATTTTCAAAAACTATGCAACAGTATAATGGACTCAGAAAAAAGCTGTACTGCATATAAAGTGATGGCTAAGTACCTTCAATTAAGACAGGGGACGTTTTTGAGTTACATCAATATATCAAAATTATGTGCATCATTATTTTGCATTCTATTCCTTGGAATAAATATAACAATACTAATTGAACATCCAAGGAAAGCCCTGAAATTCTGATGTACATATATATTTTCTTACTTTGTTTTTCTGCATGTAGATTTTGTTGCACTTACCTATAGAAATTTCAGCTTTAGTGAGTGAAAAACTTGTTCAAAAAGCATTCCAGAGCTGCATTTTGAACTTGACATTACATATGGATGTTGGTGATTGGTGATTTTTATTACTCATCTCCCACTATTCAGATAGTTTAAAATGTCAAGAAATGTATTTTTACATTTCATATAACTTTTTATATAGTCATTAAATAAAATAATGTTGAAGAAAAATAATGTTGATTTTTACTTTTTAACTGTAAAGCTAGTTAAAAATAATGGTGCCTTTTAATTTAAATATCTTATGTGATTTACAATTATTCTTAATTTCCTTAATACTTTAAGTAATTCAATAAGAGGTAATATAGATAAACTTGATCAAGAACAGATAAGGATGCATTCAATTTATCTAATCAAGACAAAAGAAGAAAATATAATTCTATACAAGTAAATAATCCAGATAAACTGCAAACTTTGGCTGTTAATAAATGTTTTAAAAACAAATTAAACAGAAAACTATGTTGTGATCAGAACACCAGGACAGGAAGAGACAAAACCACAAAAAAAATTGTCAAAGATTTGTTGGAAGAGAATTTCCCTAATATGATGAAAGATGAGAATATATCCATTAAAAAATTTCAATGAACCCCAAACAGGATAGACCCCAAAACATAATCACCAAGACATAAAGTCAAGCTCACCAAACCAAGACAAAGAAAGAATCATGAAAGCAGCATGGGGAAGATTGAAAATTACCTATAATAGGTAAACAATAAGACTAAGGTCTGATTTCTTGGCAGAACCCATGCAGGTGAGAAGGCAATGGGATGTTGTTGTTGTTGCTGTTAGATGCCATTGAGTCATTTCCAACTCATAGTGACCCCATGCACAGCAGAACGAAACACTGCCCGATACTTTGCCAGCTCCATGATCCCTGCTATACTTGAGCCCATCATCACAGCCACCATGTCAATCCATCTCGTGGAAGGTCTCCCCCTCTTTTAACACTCCACCCTAACAAGCATGACATTCTTCTCCAGCGAATGGTCCCTTCTGACAACATGACCAAAATAGGTGAGATGAAGTCTGGTCATTTTCGCTTCGAAGGAGCATTTCGGGTGCACTTCCTCCAGGACAGATCTGTTAGTTGTTTTAGCAGTCCATGGTACTTTCAGCATTCTTCACAATTCAAAAGCATCAACTCTTCTTCCATCTTCCTTATTCATTGTCCAGCTCTCACATGCATACAAGGTGATTGGAAATATCATGGCTTGTGTCAGGCGCACTTTAATCCTCAAGGAGACATCCTTGTTCTTCAGCACTTGAAAGCTATCCTTTGCGGTTGACCTTCCCAATGCTACACGTCGCCTAATAACCTCACTGCTGCTTCCATTGGCATCAATTGTAGAACCAAGCGACGTGAATTCTTTGACAACCTCAATCTTCTCTCCATTTATTGTGATGCTGCTCATTGGTCCAGTTGTGAGAATTTT
>NW_006922083.1:1313172-1324112 GCF_000298275.1 Orycteropus afer afer | reverse complement strand
AAAAAAAAAAAAAAGAAAAGAAAGAAAAAAAATAGATTAAAAATCAAAGGTTGGATAAAGATATACCAAGCAAATGGCAACCAAAAGAAGGCAGGAGTGGCAATATTAACTTCTGATAAAATAGACTTTAAGATAAAAATGACCATAAGAGACAAGGAAGGACATTAGGTAATAATTAAAGAATCAATTGAACAAGAGGACATAACCATAATAAATATCTATGCACCCAATGAAGGTGCTCCAAAATAAAAAAAAAAAAAAAATCAGACTTTAACAGAATTGAGAAAACAAATAGATAACTCCACAGTAATAGTAGGAGACTTTAATACACCACTTTCAATAAGAGATAGAACAACTGGAAACAAACTCAACAAAGACACAGAAGAACTAAATAATATGGTCAACCCAGTTGAACTTATAGATATTTACAGAGCACTACACCCAACAACAGTACAATATACATTCTTTTCCAGCACACATGGAATATTCTCCAGGATAGACCATATGTTAGACCACAAAGCAAGCCTCAATACATTTAAAACATTGAAATACTATAACGCATTTTCTCTGATGACAGTGCTATAAAATTAGAAATCAACATTAGGAAGACTAATGGAAAAAGGGAAAAAGAACAAACACATGGAAACTGAAAAACCCTCCTTAAAAAATGACTGGGTAATAGAAGAAAGAAAAATTGAAATTAAAAAATTCAATGAATCCAATGAGAATTAAAACCAAAATACAAAAATCTTTGGGACACAACAAAAGCAGTGATCAGAGGGCAATTTATAGTAATAGATGCACACAGGCAAAAAAACAAAACAAAACAACAACAACAAAAAAACGCCAAAATCAACACCTTAACCCAACATCTCCAACAATTAGAAAAAGAACAGCAAAGAAAAAAAAAAAAAAAGGATTCAAGCAGCAATGAATGAAACAGAAAACAGAAAGACAATAGAAAAAATCAATTTGACTAGAAGTTGGTTCTGTGAAAAGATTAATAGAATTGGCATACCACTGGCAAACTTAACAAAGGAAAAGAAGAGGATGCAAATAACAAGAATAAGAAATGAAAGGGGTAACATAACAGAACCAACAGAAATAAAAAGAATAACATCAGGATAATATGAAGAACTGTACTCCAACAATTTGAAAACCCAGAAGAAATGGACAAATTTCTAGAAACACATTACTTTTCTAAACTAACACAGGCTGAGGTAGAATATTTGAACAGACTCATAAAAAAAAAAAAAAAAAAAAAATGAACAGATCTTAAAAAAACTACCAACAAAATTCCTGGCACAGATGGTTTCACTGGAGAATTCTACCAATCATTCAGAGAAAAGCTGACACCAATCCTACTCAACTATTCCAGAATATAGAAAATGACAGAATCTTCCCAAATTCATTTTATGAAGGAAGCATAAGTCTGATGCCAAAACAATGCAGGGACTCTACTAGAAAGGAAAACTATAGGCCAATATCCCTCATGAATATAGATGCAAAAATCTTCAACAAAATCCTAGCCAATAGACTCCTACAACATATCAAAAAAATAACACATCATGACCAAGTGGGATTCATGCCAGGTATGAAAGGATGGTTCAGCATTAGAAAAGCAATCGATGTAGTTCATCACATAAGTAAAATAGAGGAAAAGAATCATATGATCATATCAAAAGATGCAGAAAAGGCATTTGATAAAATCCAACATACCTGATAAAAACTCTCAGAAAAAATAGGAATAGAAGAGAAATTCCTCAACATAATAAAGGCATATATGCAAAACCAGCAATGGAGAAAGACTGAAACCATTCCCCTTGTGAACAGGAACAAGACAAGGATGCCCTCTATTTCCATTTCTATTCAACATTATATTGGAAGTCCTAGCCAAGGCAATAAGGCAAGAATGAGAAATCAAAGGCATCTAAATTGGTAAGGAAGAAATAAAACTATCCCCATTTGCAGATGATCTGATCCTATACATAGAAAACCAAAGAGACTCAGCAAAAAGTGAACTTGTTGAAAGATTTAACTTATTACAAGGATACAAGATCAACATACAAAAATCAGTTGGATTTCTCCACACTAGCAAAGAGATCTCTGAAAAGGAAATAAGGAGACCAATACCACTTACAATAGCTTCCAAATTCCAAAACAAAATTAAAAAACTTGGGAATAAATCTTACCTGAACACAAAAGAACTATATAAAGAAAACTACAAAACACTTTTTCAAGAAACTATAAGAGATCTACATAAATGGAATGGTCATGGGTTGTTGTTGTTGTTGTTATGTGCTGTGAAGTCGGACCCGACTCATAGCGACCCCTTCCTTGGATTTCCGAGGCAGTATCATTACGGAAGGAGATTGCTCAACCTTTCTTCCGAGGAGTGGTCATGGGTAGGAAGATTGAATATTGTGAAAATGTCAGTATTACCCAAAGCAATCTATATATTCAATGCAACCCCAATGCAGATTTCATCAACATTCTTTAAAGACATGGAAAAACCAATCACAAATTTTATATGGAAAGGAAAGAGATCTCAGTTATCTGTTTAGTAGTGCAAAGCACTATTGAAGAAGAAAAACAAAGTAGGAGGTCTCATACTTCCCGATCTCAAAACCTACTACACAGCCACAGTTGCAAAACAGCCTGGTATTGGTATGACAGACACGTAGACCAGTGGAGCAGAATTGAGAACCCACAAATAGATCCATCCACCTATTGTCATCTGATCTTTGGCAAAGGTCCAAAATCCATTAACTGGGGAAGAGATAGTCTGTTTCAAAATGGTGCTGGCAAAACTTGATATCCATTTGCAGAAAAGGAAACCAGATTCATACCTCACACCATACACAAAAGCTAACTCCAGATGGATCAAAGACTTAAATGTGAAACCTAAAACTATAAAGTTAATCAAAGAAAAAATAGGGCAAAGGTAGGGGCCCTAATTTGTGGCATGAATAGAATATCAAGCATAACCCAAGATGCACAAACAGCAGAAGATAAACTAGATGATTTGGACCTTCTAACAATTAAATTCTATTGTGCATCAAAAGACTTCTCCAAAAGAGTAAAAAGAGAACCTACAGAATGGGGGGAAAAACAAACAAACAAACATTTAGCAATGACATATTGGACAAATGACTTATCTCTAAAATTTTTAGAAAACTCTAACATTTCAGTATCAATAAGACAAAAAACCCAATTAAAAAATGGGCAGACCACATGAATAGACACTTCACCAAAGCATTATTCAGGCCAACAAACACAGGAAGAAATGTTCAAGATCATTAACCATTAGAGAGATACAAATCAAAACAGCCATGAGATACCATCTCACCCCAGCATTAATAGCAAAGTTCAACAAGGCAGAAAATAACAAATGCTGGTGAGGATGTAGAGAGATTGGAACTCTCATAAACTGCTGGTGGGACTGTAAAATGATGCAACCACTGTGGAAATCGTTACGTCGATTCCTTAAAAAGTTAGAAATAGAAATACCACTTGATCCAGCAATCCCATTACTAGGTATGTATTCTAAAGAAGTGAGAGGCAGGACATGGAATAGATATATGCACCCCAAAGGTGGTGTAGTGTCTAGGGCATTTGACTGCTAACCAGAAGGCTGGCAGTTCAAACGCACCAGCCACTCCTTGGAAGGAAGGTTGGGCAATCTACTTCCATAGTGATACAGCCTCAGAAACCCAAAGAGCAGTCACTATGAGTTGGATCTGACTCAATGGCAGTGAGTTCGTTTGTTTGTTTGTTTGTTTGTTTTTGAATGTTCATCGCAGCACTATGCACAATAGCCAAAAGATGGAAACAACCTAAGTGCTCATCATCTGAGGAACAGATAAACAAACTGTGGTACATACACATATTAGAATGCTATGCAACCCTAAACATTAATGTAAAATCTGCAAAACACTGCATAGCAGGGATGAACTTGGAGGACATTATGCTGAGTCAAATAAGTCAATCACAAATGGGTGACTATTATATTTGCCCACTATTGTTAAAAGTCAAGGAAAGATTTATAAATAGAGAAGGAAAATTTCTTTGTTTGTTACCAGCGATGGGATGGAGGGGAGGGAAAATTCTAGATAGGTTTAAGAAAAAAAAAATATGAATACATGTATATATGTATACATCAAAGATTACTAATGGTTACCAGCAGATGTTTTTGTTTGAGGAGCATTGACTTTATGCTAATAGGTGGTAGAATATTTTGGAAAAGGATAACAATAATGGTGGCAAACTTGAGAAATGTAATCAATGTCCCTCAGCTGTAAATGTGGAAGTTGTTATATTGGTGAAAGTCTTGTACATGTTTTCACTATATACACACACACACACACACACACACAGCCACACACACACTTGCATACAGAAAACTAAAGGAAATGGGCATAGCTTGGGTCAATGAACTGCTTGAGTGACTGGCACCAGAAAAAAGAAAATAGACACAAAAACATATCTGGAGTTTCTAGAATACTGAAAAAATACTTGTTGACTCATAAAAGTAATACTTCAGCACATGAAAATACTTATAATGATTAACTTCATGTACATATTTCTAAATATATATCCCCCTCTGCATACGCATATATATTTAAAAATATGCCTTAATCTTTTTAATATCTGTCTTTACTTCTTGAGAATAAAGACTCACTCTGACTCAGTAGAGGGGACTGACCGTCCCGGAGGGTCATGTTTCCAAGGCATGAAGCTTGTGATCAATGCAGCAGCAAATTCTATTAAGGGAATGATTACTAAGAACGCTGGCTGGAATGTTCATTTTGGCAGAATTTATTATATAAAACGTTGTATTTCCTGTGGCATTACAGGGATGAAAGGTCCATTAACCTGTTAAGCACAGAAGGTATAAAAATGCTAATAGGTAGAAGATTATGAAAACTAAGAGGAAAGATTTTGCTGCAATGCTGTGTCCTAAGCATGAGGGACATCCAGAAATCTGTTTGCACATGGAGCTAGGTCTTAATCTTTTTGTAATAGAAGGGGAAGGACTTTTCACAAATGGACACCTGCTCAATCTCCTCCCTCCTCAGGAAGCCCTCTGGCAACAGCATAAGTGATGTGACTCCAGAGTGGGCATGTTGCTGTGGACCTTTGGCAGCACTTGCCAGCACATATTGTTCTCTGCAGAAGTCTATGCAGTCGTATGGTTGTCCCTGGATGGCCATCTGTGGCCATTCTGCAGTGTGTCAGTACTCACAGTGTGCCTCAGATGTTATTCTGGAAAATTGGCAGCTTTTATCTCATTTGTGGGCTTTTGGGGGTAAATGTGTAGTGTTGTCTCTAAGTATACATGAAGTAGGCATAAGCTGAGGTGGTGATATTTGAGGGGCAACAAGTATTCACAAGTATCCAGTCTTACTTAAAGGATACTCTGAAGAGCAGGTTTGATGATGTAGAAAAGCACATTGTGTTGGCTGATTTCAGGGCAGCCAGAAATGTTCACTGATCCAAAGTATCTTCCTTTCTTGCTTGTCCTTGTTCTTGAAACTACTAATAAAGTAATTATTCCTTGAGAATAAGGTGTTAGCCATTCTAGGAGTAATCTTTGGAAATCTTTTTATTTCAGTGAAGTAGAATGTCTTTATATCAGTTAGTGTATTTCTCCAGGAATCTGAAGAAAATACAATTTGAGAAAGTGAAGAATGGAAGAAAAGATGGTTTCATTTATTGATTTGTCTTAATTAATTCCTTCATTCAACAAATATAAGTTCCATTAGAGGGGGATACAGATATTAAGACTGTTTTGGGTCTCATATTCGTATCATATAGAAAAGGCATACAAAAATATCTGAATAATAATAATTCAAGAAAAATCTAATTATTGGTATAACTCTATGGCTCCCTCAAATGGGCCCAATGCCAAGGTATTTGCTAAATATTACCAAAGAAGCTTGATAAATAAGTATACTAGATAACACACTATTATATTGCACTCCTATCCTAAGTGATTTTCTTGAATTACTTCATTTAATTCTGACTCCAACTTTAGGAGATAGTTCTATCATTGTTATCTCTAGCTTACAAAGAGGTTAAGTAACTTTTCCAAGGTGATACCATTAGCAAGAGACAGAGTGGGCATCTGAGCCTAGAAAATCTGTGTCATACAATTTCATTTCTCAAATTTGGATTAAAATAAATATTCCCAGACTCCACTGTGAGTAATTCTGAGTCAACAATCTGAGGTGACATGTGTTCTGGGAACCTATATTTTACATGAGTTACCAAGTGATTTTGATGTATACCCTGGTTTGGAACTAATGTCACAAGGGACATACAAGCAAATACTGTAGACAAAGGAATAGAAAGAAGAAGAAAAAATCAGAACCTTGCCTGCAATGACCTACTAGCTGCTGCTTTCAGAATATTTGAATATTTGATTGAATTAAATTTTCTCTTCTCTCTGAAGTTTTTCAGTTGTGAGGACATACCTTATGATCAAGTCCTTCTTAACCACAAGACCCCAACAAAAAACTTCTGTTGAGGTCATTTTGGCTCATCTAATGGGATACTGTTTAGCAGGGTCACCTGAAATCTAAAAATTAAACTTTCTTCCGTGGTGAAAGGCTGGTCGTTTGCACAAATGAAATTAATAATACTCAGTGTTGTCATATTTGAAGGAAATGACACATTTACTTCCTCCATTCCCATCCCTGTTTTCCTCCCTTCCATTTTCCTGATTTAATGCTAATTTTTTTTTTTTCCCCCTTTCTGAAATTGTTACTCTGGATAAAGGTATTGTCTTAAATTCCCTATTAAATAACTTAAATGGACATCTATTGTGTGTGCCTGTGATAATATCTCCCAGTTTTTTCTTTGGGGAAGCACTTCTACTTGTTTGAGTGAGGCCAACTTCACTATGTTCACAGTTGGGATGAGACCAACTTCATTTATCAGAAGACCATGAACCAGGCCTTCTCAATTAAAGTGATATTTATGAAGCCAAACCAATGGTATTCAAGTTTGGGTTTCTTGTTAAAACTATTGGGAAAGAAAAGTTCCATCTTTGTTTACAAATAGAGACGGATGTGAGCCTGAACCTGTTGGCCATGTTGCCACTGTGTTGGAAGAATCCACAAGGTATAAAGCAACGTGTTAAAAAAAAAAAAAAATTGGTGTAGTGGTGCTTATGAAAATATCTCGCAGGGGGAGGGAGCAATAGACAAACAAAAGTAGAAGGTGTGTGTTTGTGTAAAACTATAGTAAAGTTGACAGAGGAAAGTAGAGGCCATAAGTGATAAGAGTAGCTTCTTGACAGCACTGGTAACTACCCGGGTCTAGTTGTGCCTAGAAAAGTATCTAAACTTTTCCAGTTCCTGAGTAAAAATCTGTTTGTCTTTGTGAAAGCCAACTTACATTGTTTTTTTCTTTCTTGCTATTGAAAATGTCCTAAATTATGCCTTTGTGAATCAACTCCTGAGCCCTTTAGCAGTCATCCATTAAGGGATCAGAGTCACTAGGAGAGAGACTGGTCAAGAGAGTAGGAAATTTGGGATGTTTTATTATTAACAGAGATGGAATGTTGGGGAAGCTTCTGGAGCATGGGCTTTTGGTAATGGGTTGTAAGACCTACTACAGTCTTGTGTAGCCCTAGATTTGTACAATATTTGTAAACTCCATGAGATTAGGAACTATGGCTTCATTTTGTTCACCACTGTAGTACCATCTGGTAGCATAGTGCCTAAGGCATTTGACTGCTAACCCGAAGGCTGGTGGTTCAAACCCACCAGCCACTTCTCAGAAGGAAGGTTGGGCAATCTGCTGCTGTAGTGATACTGCCTCGGAAACCCACAGAGGGGTCATTATGAGTCAGATTCAACTGGACCGCAGTGAGTTTAGAGTGAGTATTCCCACCATCAAGCACAATGTATGGCAGTGAATGAGAATTTAATTCACAGCTCATAAATGAACACAATGCTGAGGGAATTATTGAAAATTTCATTTACTGGCGCAACATTCCTACAGATCGAGTAACTCACCACAGGAAGGCTGTAGAGCAAAATGGTTAGAGTACAAACTTTGCAGTCAGGAAGAATTAATTTAATTTTTAAGTTAATTTAATTTTTCTGAGCCTTAATTACCTCAGTTGTAAAACTGTTGTTGTTGTTGTTATGTGCCCTTGAGTTGAACTCGACTCATAGTGACCGCTCCTTGGGTTTCGGAGGAACTGGAAGTATAATATCTCATGTGTTGTTATGGGCATTAAATGTGGTAATGAATGTAAAATCTTAGCACAATGTCTGGCACAAAAGAAGGGCTTCTTATTATTATTCATGTCCTTATCATTATTATTACTATGAATCAGAACAGTAGAGTTCTTCTTTTGACTTCATCAAAATACCTCTGCTATTTTCCTGATTTTTATTTTTTAAACAAAAACAAATAACAAAGAAACAAATTATATTTTCAATCTTGGGCAGCCCAGATCTAGATATTATATTTTCTGCAAAATATAACTATGCAGAAATGAGGTTACATATAAAAGAATTTGGCAAATTGGAAATCATGATGCAGATGAAAGAATGATTTTTGCCTATTTTTGATGATGTTGTGATATGTGCTTTTGGTATCTCTTATTTTGCTAGCTTGACCTTGGTTCTCCAATCTAAGTGTTCATAAGAACCACCAAAGGATCTTTCAAAATGCAGCTTCCTGGGCCTTTCCCTCAGAGATTCTGATTTACTAGCTCTGGGAGTGGGTGTCAGATGCTGTATCTTTTAATGAGTTTTTCTGCTGATACCAATGCATGTGAATGGTGGGCATCTTTTGAGAAGTTCTGTTCTGTGATGTATAACTAATTTGAAGACTGCCATGACCACTCTGGAATTCTGGATCCTGCTTGGTCCTGAAACAGTGGTTGATGAAGGCTACTACGAGAGCTGTGGCCCACTGTGCATCGTCATTTCTATTTGTAGCTGAGTGGAGTTGGCAGCAAGCACAGGCTGGCAGCCGCTTCCAACACATTCCTTGTCAAAGCACATACTGTTTCTGCAGCTGGCATCTATTCCCTGTACATCCCAATTATAACAGTATTACTGAGTCTTGTGACAGTCACACATTTCATCACCTTGGGGGACTGGGCAGAGCAGGTTTGCTATGGCATAGGTGCCCTGTTCTCTCCTTTCCTCATACTAATCATTGCTTAGGAATCTTGTTGACCTCACTTGGCACTAACTCTTTATTCTTCCTCACTGGGGATGCTTGGAGCCCAGATCAGGTCAGAGATTATATACAAGCTGCTAGTTGTAGAGAGTCTGACTGCTGTAAAATACTCATTTTCTGAAGCATTTATGCTATAAGGTGCAACTATAATCATAATCACCAGGTATTTGCCTTCCTTTACTGATCTTGTATGCCTCAGCAAACCATTCCTACCGCTGGATGCACATGGTTGATTCTCGATAATATGATGGAACTAGAGGGTGCCTTTCACACTACCTGCCTAATGGAGAGTTTTGACTGCAACACAGCTTTATAGCTTTGTCTTTTTAAGGAAGTAATGGAGCTTAATGAAATAGATGTTGAATTATTGTAATGAAGTATCTTGATATATGATTCACATTCAAAATGCCTCTACTTAATAACCTGATTTTAAAATATTGACTAGCAAGTTGCTACACAGAATGGATGTTGAGAATATCCATCATTTTGGATAATTTCTGGCTGTATGTTATTTAAAAAGATATAATTAAACAAAACATTAAACAAGCTTTCTTCATTTTTTTTAAAACTAGCCTGACATGTATGTGATATCAAGAAATGCTACTGATTATCCTCTCCTTTGAGATCAGAGTTATATTTATAAGTTACTTGATATCATCTGACAAAAGAAAATTCCTGATGGTAAGATCTGGAAGAATAGAATGAACATAATTGATATAAATAAAAGGACTGGAAAATAAAAACATTCCTGGTAAGTGTAGTAATAGTGATCTTAGAGACATACTGAACCTTAAACTATACATGGGTTGATAGAATCTCTCACTAAGAAAAGATAGCTTGGTGCTAGAATGTAAAATAAATATAGATATTAATAAAAAGGTCTCTTATTTGAGTGTTCTGCCTACCATAACTTAAGGGGATTATAAGGAGTTTGGAGGAGAAAAATAAAATGGTCACAAACTTTATTAAGAGAATGGAAATTCAACCTAATGTGTAAAGTTTAAAGAATGATGATTATTTTTCACTGAAAAGAAACAGCTGGGATCTAATTAAATTTAGTAAAGGTCTTCAAAATTGGATGGAAAAAATTATTACAAAAGATGATCAACTTTCTCCCTCATTCCACTTTGGCAAGAAAGAATATAGGGGAACTATGCCTTAAAACAAAGTCTGATGGATTTAGACCTAAAGTTGGTATTTTCAGAAGGGGAGTAATTTCTGCAAGATAAAATTTTGAGGGAAACTTTTAAAAGGCAAGCGAATCTACATTGTTGGTTTGGGTGGTTTGTGTGTGGCTATCACCAGAGTAGAGGTCACCAGGCTTTTGTAGTCACTCAACCTTAGAATTCGATGATTAAGCCTAGTTATAGCATGCTCACAAGAGGAAGAAGCAATTGCTGTGAGAGAACTTCTCAGAATTGATTCTAACTTAGAGGTTAAAAGAAATGACATGGCAGCTTTTAGTTCAACTTGGAGAAGAGTAACTAGAGCTGTTGGAAGGCTGGTGGCTTGTGCCAATCTAAAGTGAACTAACTCCTGGAGCAGCGCCTTATTTATGCTTATGAAAAAGTGACATGCCTGAAAATATAAATGGACATTCATGAACCAAGAACTTGATAAAACAATGTTTCATCCTAATTTTTATCCATGATGATGAACACTACTGATTTCATTATTTCTTTGAAACATCAGTAGAGTTACATTGATAACTAGGCACATTGAAAAACTATTGA